>NW_026117808.1:0-15654 GCF_001640805.2 Lates calcarifer
TGCTTCATTATGTTTGAACAGGGTAATAGACAGTTTTTGTGTGCTGTGTTTATATCAGGCCATTTCTGTTTCTGTTTACATCTTATTTGAAGTTATTCCACCTACAGTAGTTCACTGCAATGACTGTTTCTGCACTGGTGTTAAGTCCACTTTGCTGTGTATTTACACACAAGTCGATTATAGCCTCCCTCCCTGTAGTGTGTTGTGAATATGACCCTTACCTGTAGTCTTGATGTTTACTTGCGTCTTTTCTGTCTTAACTATTTGTTTGTGCTGATCTCTGTGTCTCCTGTGTGTCCCGTCCCTGTCCAGGAACTTGTTTCAGACACCAACCAGCATGTGAAGTCAGCCCTGGCCTCAGTCATTATGGGCCTTTCGACCATCCTGGGCAAGGACAACACAATAGAGCACTTACTGCCTCTCTTCCTGGCTCAGCTCAAGGACGAGGTAAAGGAAATGCAAACTTGTAATCATGGGCTCCAATTTCTCTTTCATATTTTACACAGCTGGCTTCAGACATCCTCAAGGCAGTCCTTGGTTTGGTAACATTCACAACAAAAGCGCGCCTGTGAAGCAGCTTGAGTTTGACCAACTTCTTTGCCCTTTAGTGATCAGCATGCCTGAGACAGGGTAAAGCCACTTAGCCGCAGCCACCAGGTTTACCTGCTGCCACCTGGCTGGGTAGGAGGATGACTCATGCAGTTGCAGCCAGACTGAGACCTTACAATTATAAGACTGAATAGCTGAGTCTGGAGGGAAACATAATGAAAAGCTGGATACAGTCTAACTATAGCAGTTATTTGCTTTATGCTTATTAATTGTATGTACTTCAATAAATGTAAGTATTGACAGGCTATGGTTCCAGTAGCACATAGCATTATTTCATCATTCTGGCTGCTATGCATTTCACTTATTTCATGGCTGTCAGTAGAAGACATACTTTTGAAATTATTTGTTCCTAGAACTTCAACAAAAAATGTAGACCACTTGTTATACGAGTATGCATTAAGTTACATTGGGCTGGGTTTTAGCTGATGAATGTCCTTGTACATTCTTCTTCTAACTTAACAGGTTCATCTAGAACAACAATCTTCTCCAATGAGTACATTTACATGATTTGCCCATTGAGATCAAGACATGAGTTTGGCAGGTTAGACACAAAGGTATATAAATGTTTTGGAAGGCTTGAGGCTTGTCAGTTCTTCCACCACTTCACTTAGTCCTATTTAAAGATGGCCCAGTTTCTGTACAGCACAAATGCAAGACCAAGAGTGTCTAATTAGATTACAGTCCAAACTGACAGCTTTGACTTGTGAATTTCAATAATTCAAGGTGCATCTGCGACTGGACCATTTTAAAGGGAGTAAGATGGAGAACGTTCTGCCAACATGTCATTCATTCAGAAGCTGAATTATTTCAAATTGTCACAGTGCCTAATTTGGGCTGCTACTCTTCCCACTTAGTTAACAAGCCTGACTTAGAGTGTTAAATCATTGTGCAGTTCATGGCTTCTGATTTTTGGATTGTGTGAATGAAAAGTTTTGTTTAGCTGTTCCAGTTGTTAATATCCTGTCCAAATTAGAAGTAAAGCAGATCTCCATTTAAGGCTCTTGGATACATACTCAGGTTTCACTATTCTGGACAAAACCACTTGGAAGTCTCTTTTGTTTAGAGTGGCTAAAGTGGCTTGGCTTGGCTAGGGCCAAGAAATTTGCACTTTGGAGAGTGTCAAAAACGCTGTCATAGTTGTTCAATGTAAAGCTTAAAAAGTTAATTTTAACTTTAGATCATAATCAGGCTCATGAGATAAATATGTTTTGTCTAATATTGTAATACTTTGTTGTGACAAAGGGAGTGTTGCCATAAGTTGAACTTGTACATCTTAATTTTTTGTGTCACAGTGCCCTGAGGTGCGTCTCAACATCATCTCCAACCTAGACTGTGTGAACGAGGTGATTGGCATCCGTCAGCTCTCCCAGTCTCCTGCTGCCGGCCATTGTGGAGCTGGCAGAGGATGCAAAGTGGAGGTTCGCCTTGCTATAATAGAGTACATGCCCCTGTTGGCAGGACAGCTGGTGAGTCATGGAGTCTAGGAGGACAGCTGAAAGCCATATAAAAATATGTTTTAAAGATTTTTGTAATTAGTACCATGCAGACCCAGAAATCTGAGCAATGTGTAGACAAACAGACTTTATCAGGTCTGATTTGACTGTAGACATCCAGGAAATCGCTCTAATTATGCTGTGTCCTTGTTTCCGCAGGGAGTGGAATTCTTCGACGAGAAGCTCAACACCCTCTGTATGGCCTGGCTTATTGACCACGGTAAGGCGCTCTCATGGGTTCTCCAAAGAGTTGCTTTAGACATTAACAAATTTAAATCATTAAGGGTGTGTGTTGAGTCATTCCACAAAACAATTTTTGTTTGTAGTTTTGGTTTCTTTAACAGATGTTCATATTACAGTAATTTACTTTTATTCTGTGCATACAGATTCAGTTCCAAATAGTGTCCTTGTTATCTGGTTTTATACAAACCACAGATTCCAAGTAAACATCTTGGGAAAGGAGCCTCTCTTTCCTACATTTTCTAGGCTCTTGGTGCCCTGCAGCATCCTCTAACACCTTAGTCATGTACAAGTTCCTTTTTTAGAAGGTTCTTGCATAAAACTACTGCTGTGTCTCCTCATTTTCCATTACACACTTTGTTGCATTAGAGCACCACAGCTCTTACTCACCTGAACCCAGCCAGTTAACACACAGGTCTCCTCTCACCACTCTGATGCTATATCATTACCAGAACAAAAGAGAGCTGAGATTGATCAGCAAAGAGGGTGGGAGTGAGAAAATTTGAGGCTACAGGTGAGTTGTGGCAGTCGGCAGCTCTCTGCCATCACAACGCCAGTAGAAAGCTGTGAATAGGGGGTTCTCTTCTGTAACTCCATACACAGTGTACTGTAGCTGTGAGTGGAGAAAAAGCAGTGTGAAGGACAACTACATCCTGTAATACAGTGGTTTTGACAAGTTGTCATCAGAATTTGTGTCACTAGAGACTGAATTTGTGTCAGAGTGGGGTGGTTAAGCCACCCTGTTTCACTCGGTCTTATTTTCTGCATGTATTACCTAACGTACTGAGTTTAACCTTATTCTTAAAGGCAACACCCAGCATTTTATGCCATGTATTTGTACTGGAGTTAATAGAGTTCAAATAGTTGTCACTCAGTGAGTTTATATCTGAGCATGTTTGCCGTGGGCCCTTCTCTCTACCCAGCTGCTGCTGGAGAAGCAGTGAGCCTATCAAACCACACAACACACCCTGCTCCTTTTTATTATCTCGAACATTGTCTTTGCATAAATGTTTGACTCCGAGTATATAGTGTTCTCCTCTCACATTGAGTTTTCCAATTAGAGACAGACACTAGCTGTTGAGGACAAAGGGCCAGCTGCGTTACATCATTGGAATGCTGCTGGTGCGAGTTTCTGTGTGTGTGTGTGTGTGTGTGTGTGTGTGTGTGTGTGTGTGTGTGTGTGTGTGTGAGAGAGAGAGGGAGAGAGAGGGAGAGAGAGGGAGAGAGAGGGAGAGAGAGAGAGAGACTGGGGTTAAGCCTGTGCCACCCTTACGTAAGCCCATCAGAGAAAGACAGGACCAGAGAAATCAGCCCAGAATCTTTCCCTCACAGACTCTTTGTCCACCACCAGAGAAATGGTTTTCTATCAATTTAAAATTTCACGTGATATACAAATACCATGACTTCTATTATTTTAATCATACTGGTACTTGGAAATTTCTCAGTGTATTTGTCCAATGTACTGCTTAAATTCTGCTTTCTGACTTTCTTCAAAACCATATTGCTGTTGTGACATCTGGTCTTATTTCTAGTGTCATGTTCTGCAGATCCAGCCCTAAGCTTTTACAGAGGCAGCAATCACATAGTCTCTAATTGTTTTTTAAATTCCTGATAAATGAAATGGAAAAATATTTGCTTAATGGTTTTATGTCTTATCATTTTTACATGTCGGTCTGTTCTATTACATTTCAGTTAGCATAATTTTTGTTTTATTGCTCAAGTGTAATAATTAAGCGCAACTAAGGCACAAAAACTCTTAATTGGGGGAAAATGGGGAAAAAAAGCCTCAGGAAGAGCAGATGAGGAGATATCTCTCTTACAGGAAGGACAAACTTGAAATAGATGTCATGTACAGAAAAGATCAAAATATTACACAAAAAAATGAAATAAAATTACAATGTGGACAACCAGACAGACAGTATTACAGCCAGACTGTAAACATACATGAAGAAAATGATCTGGAAAGACGTTCACCAACAGCTGTGATCCCCTCCCTGCCGTGGAGACGGGGGGGAAAAAGACAAAACTGGATCACACCATTCACAGAGAATGTTGTCACTATGATTTTCTAGTGTATGCCATCCGTGAGGCGGCCACCTGTAATCTAATGAAGCTGGTGGAAAAGTTTGGTGCCGAGTGGGCTCAGAACACCATTGTACCCAAAGTGCTGGGCATGGCCAACGACCCCAATTACCTCCACAGGATGACCACTCTGTTCTGTATCAATGTGAGTCAACAGTGTCCTTTCCCATGAGCTTGCTCTCATGTTTATAAATAGTTTCTGTCTGAAACTGTTAGTTCCCCTTTCTAAAAATTTACTTGTTCATTATCTGTACTCGTCGTTCATTGTTGTCATCATTGGTAACTGCCCATATTATGTGTCGCAGGCTTTGTCAGAGGCATGTGGCCAGGAGATCACCACTAAGCAGATGCTACCAGTGGTCCTCAAGATGTCCAATGACCAGGTGGCCAACGTACGCTTCAATGTGGCCAAGTCCCTTCAGAAGATTGGCCCCGTCCTTGACAGCAAGTATGTTGTTCTCTGTAATTTCCTCATCAGATGTTTTCTCTCCTCTGTGGCAAGAATGTGCCCGCACACTAAAATCAAGAACCTGCATTGACCGTTTAACAATTCCCGTCCTGTGTCTTTGTCCCATAGTGCCCTTCAAACAGAGGTGAAGCCAGTGCTGGAGAAGCTGGCCTCAGACACAGACATGGATGTCAAGTACTTTGCCCAGGAGGCTATCAGTGGTAAGCATTTCTCTCTGTCCTTCTGTCCCTGAACATAAACAGTGAATGCCATGAATCGTATCTGACGTGTTTAAAGCTGAAAGAAGTAGTCCAAAAAATCTTACTTTTGTTTTCTCTCCTTTTTTGTTTAAGTTCTGGCCCTAGCATAACCAACCCAACATGGCTAAACCAGACGACCACCCAAAACAACAACGCAAACACTTTTACAAGATATTTATTGATGTTCAGGAAAACTGGTAAATGTATAGAGAAAGCTGTTAACAATTGTTTTATCCTTTTTTTTTCCTTTTTGTTTTCTGTCTTTTTTCTTTCTTTCTTTTTTTTTTTTTTTTTTTTACTGTCCAATGGTAGTCCATGTCCAGGCATAGCACAGGCTTTTTTGTTAACCTTCCTCTTTGCTGTAAATGGGTGCTTTATTAAAGGCAAAGTGTGATGAAATTGCATTAAGTGGTGCATGCTGACCAATGTGCTACTGTACTAGCTAGGCATCGCTAACGTGAACCCCTCTCACATTCCTCCCTCTTACATCCTTGGCCACTGTTGTACTTTAGCTACAGTCACTGCAGCATACCACATGTCCATGTTTGCTACCTAGCACCTAGGGCCGCGCTAGCTCTCTGTGCTGCTGCACCTCTCCTCCCAGTGCTAGACGCAAACTTTGAGCAGCAGATGGAGCAACAAGCTGTTTTATTTTTGCTGAGCTTCCTCCCCGAATCAGCCCTATGATAGCTCTCTTTTCCCAGAGACCCTGGTGTGGCTCTCCAGAGAAGTGATTGAAAGGTATGTGCAGGTCTACTAGGCTGTCTGTCTTTTTTTTTTTTCCACCAGACCAAACCTGTTGTGTCTCCTAAATGCCTCACAGGGTTGTTCTTTACAAAGCTCTGACAAAGAAATAATGGGGGTGTCCATTACTGCATGTAATCTGATGAACTCTCTCAATGATTGCATATACTAATCAATCCCAAATAGTGTCCTTTCCCAACTCTACCCACCAGACTACTTTGCCCTTCTGCACTGTTTGTTCTCCGCAGCAACACAGATTGAATTGGTCAAACAAATGAATTACCTCGGCCCAGTGTAATAGGGACCAGTCAGTCGTAAAGTGTTGCTCGTAATTATCCCTCCTCCAAATCCTCAGTGATTTTGTTTATGTGCAAGGGTGGGAAGTAGTAGTCAGTTGTGATTTTCTGCGATACGTTCTCGGCATTGCTCTTAATCTTTGTGCCAATGACTTTGATAAGCGGTGGTGTTTTTCTTTTTAGTATGCCTGGGTAAACAGTTTTCACCTGTCCTGTTCTGTAAAGAGACAATGTTGTTCTTCTCTGTAAGGGACACTTTATTCCTTGGACGTTAATGAAATAGTAAAAGTAAATTGACTACAGCTATCAGGGCACTCTGTGTGTCCTAGAGCCACCCAGTTTTCCCTCAAATCCATGCCAAGTTCTCCACTTGTACGCGAGATTGAAAAGCATAAGGTCAGCAAACGCAAAGGCCTTTGCTTACAAATCTCTACACGATGGAGAACAAGTGCATGCTTTCAAAGAAAGTGGGATGGGGGACATGGAGCATGTGTACGTAAGGCTGCATAATGTTTTATTATGGGGTGGGAGCTGGGGTGGTTATGGGCGGGTTGAATAAATGTATCGTCTGTGTTGATAAAAGAAACTTTTGTCTTTCCCTGAACTACTCCCGCTGTTCCCTTCCCCTCCCCTCCTCCCCCCTCATTTTGTTCTTGAATAAACCTTGATTGTTGATTGTCCTGTATCACAAAGACTGTGCTTTTATTTTTATTTTGAATTCTCTCCACAATTGGGATGCTGTACTACTGTATCTTGATCTGAATAAAGTAACTCAAAAGGAACGGATGTAGCCTGTTTTTATAATTAGTTACTCCTTAGGTACATGAAGGCATGTTACAGTTGCTTTATTAGAATCTAATGAATTTGAGTGAATTGTCAGTGAACTACTAACAGTGCATTCAACAGTATTCACATTAATCTTAAATCCCATTTTTGTTGAACAAAAACAGTTTAAATGGATAATTTCATAATTTACAGTTTATTACCAACAAACTGACATAAGTAATAACTTAATAATCAACAAAATCACTCAAAGTCAAACCTAAAAAAATACAACACAAATGTACAAATACAGCTAGAAAAGGCTACATTATCTGGAGAAAATGTGTGTTTGTGCTGTTAAGAAGTTGGAAGTGTTTCAGTGCAAATACCAAGTCAGCTAAAGTGTGATCGGTGAACGCAGATGAGTCCTCAGTTAAAGAGTAAAGGATGAAAGCAGTGGAAATGTTGGTTGATGCGTTTACAGTTTTAACTTGAAAAATAAGTTGCATTCATACTTTCTGACATTTTCTGTGTCACAGAATGATGAAGTACAAGCAGAAGTTTTCACCCTCTTCACCTCATACAACACCTGTTGTATGTGGTTGAGTTTATCTGCACAGTTTTATCCCATTCTTATTTGCAAAAACTGCTCAAGCTCTGTCAAAGCTGCATAGTGACTGTAAGTGCACAACATTTTTTAAGTCCTGCCAAAACTTCTAGATTGGCTTGAGGTCTGGACTGGCCCAGAACGAGGACTTGACGTTGATTTTGAGCCATTCCTGGGTAGCCTTGGCTTTAATGTTTGGGCTTATTTTCTTGCTGGGAAATCTACTCACTGCTGTGCTGTTGTGTTGCAGACTGCAGCAGGTTTCTCCTTGAGGATTTCTCCTGTCTTTTACTGTGTTCATTTTCTCTTCAATCTTCAAAAGCCTTCCAGGGCCTGCTGCAGCGAAAGCATTCCCAAAGCAGGATGATGCCACCCGGAGGCTTCATGACGGGGATGATGCGTCTCTGGTGTTGTGCTTTCGGAAATCAGTGTTATTACAATGCAAGAAAAGCTTGAATTTGGTCTCGCAGGACCAAAGTTGTTCAGTGTTTTGTTTTGTTTTTGTTTTTTTTTTGTTTTTTTTTAAAAAAGGCCTAATTATATCCTCTGTGACTGTCGTGTAAAACCTGAAGTCTGAGGATGTTTAATTCTCTTTGTGGGCTTTGTAACGATATCAGCTTCTCAGCCTGTAAAACGACTTGAGGAAAATGTGGGCTTAATTTCACCGTGATCCGGGTGTCATGTTTGGTCAGCTCTGGCCTGGTAGGCAGCTGCCGCGGAGATGAAAGCGTGGGTCCTCTGGGCTGTTTTGGCCGTGGGGAGCCGTGCAGAGCGGGGGCAGGATCTGCACCTGACACCTGCCCCTCACCCTGACAACTGCCGGGAAGAGGAACACTGCAAAAATAAGGGCTTGGTCAGGAGTGGATAGTTTGTCTCTCACAAGAAAGTGAAGCTTGAATGTATGAAAAACATGTGTGAACTTAGTGTTCAGGGTCACAGTATTATCACTGCTGTACTTTGTTTTTTGCTACATGCAGCAGGTCTTGCGCCATTGTTTTTTTTTGTTTTTTTTTTGTTAATTCCAAATGAGCAATCAACAGAGAGGATTAGGGCAATAAATCACACAGTAGAGATCTTTATAAGAATCTCAACCTCCCCTGTTTTAATCTCCTCAAATCTCCCATCAGCCCTCCTCTGAGCCATGTGCCCTCCCAATCCTCTGCCCAGCCCTCAGATTCGCGTACCCCATCGCCAGAGCACATTTATGTGCATATATTGTAAGGCACAGGTTGGCGTAGCTGCTGTGTGTCAGCACATTCTGCTGAAGTGAGACCACCTTGAGTGCTATTCAGACTGTAGCAGCTTCAAGGCAGAATGTGCTTTTCAAGAAAGGGTGTGAAGCAGGAGGATGATCGATGGCAGACGGAACCTTTGAAACTGACAACAGAACCAAACCATACATGAGACTTTTCCTCATGTATGCCAGACTACAAAAAGAGTTTGTTTTTTTAAGCTAGTGATATAAACACGCCAAGCTTTGAACTGTAGTTTTAGTCCTACAACTGAAAATCTTCATTAAAACATGATTACTTGAGGACGAGGGCTAATCCACCCTCCCCGCCCACCCCTAAATCTGCTTGAGTTCACGAGGCTCTAATGAAACTGCAGAAACCTATTTCTTTCTATTTAGATCCTGTTATTTGGAGGAGGGGGGGGGGGGGGGGGGGGGTTCAGCAGCCGGAGCCCTTGACAGCTCTGAGAGCCCTGACGTCAATGCAGCTGCCTCCCAGGACTGTGTCATTTATAATGAAAGGAGTCAAGCAAAGCCCCCACGCAGCACGGCGCACAGGCACACACACACACACACACACAAACACATAGTGAGGTCAGATGCTCTCAGGGTGACAAATGACAAACATCAGTCAGGAAAGAGTGTTGGCCCACTTGTTTTCCTTAAGTCACCTTGTCATTTCAGACCCCCCCACCTCCACCCCCCTTCCTCTAATTCTGTCATCTCTCAGCGATGCAGCACTGGTTTATAAACTATACAAACTTTCTTCTCTAGATAATATCTGCGCTAACATGAGGATCACTCAAGCAGAGTGTGTGTGTGTGTGTGTGTGTGTGTGTGACCTCTAGGCTTGGCTGCAACATCCCAGCCCCTGAGCCTCCAGGAGCTGAATTTTTCCAAGCACTACTGGGTCATCTGTACTGGGATTTCTGACTCGGTCCATCTGCTGACCAGCATGTGTTCGGCATGTGTTTCAGAGATGAGGGACCTGAAGCTGAATAATGGGGGACACATGAGTATGAGTGCAGCGCGACCTTCAGTGAGGAGCTGATTTCATATAAGAAAAACCTTTGTTCCACATTGGCAATCCTCACACACACACATACACACACCATGTGGAGCTACAGCATTTACGTCAGACTCACTCGCTTCAAAGCCTGTGCTGCTGTGCTGGGCTTTGCATTTTTTAAATGTTTGTGTGTGTGTGTGTGTATTGCACAGTGAATATCACAGAAAAGGTGCAGATTGTTACAAAAGTATATATTTTTTCCTCTGCATTCACGCTCATTTGTCTGTTTTTTTTTTGTTGTTGTTGTTTGTTTGTTTTTTGTGCAGCTCTAATCCTGCTCTAAAAGACGCAGTAGGATGTTGTCATCCACCCTCCTCTTGTTGTCATGGCAACCATTGATGTCATTACAGTATACTTTGGTCTGATGAGTGAATAGGCCTCTGATATTGTGATATTTTATTGAAAAAAAAGAGGAGAAGATTACTGCTGTCTGCTCTCGTATCAGCTTTCTTTTCTCTTTCTCTTCTTCCCAAGAGTGTTTGTGACAGACAGCCTGCTGGAGGTCTCAATAGCAGACAGTGCTGCTGAATACATACTATAAATAACTACATTTAAGTGGAAAACGCTGGTGTCTTTTAAGGAAATTTGCTATGAGGTCCCACTTCTAACAGAACAGAATTAAAGCATGTCAAAACAGCATTTGCATATTATCTGATGAGGTCTCTCATGCCAGAGCAGGAGGTGTTGAGCAGGAAGGAGAAGGCCCCCACCCCTCCCTCCAAGCAGAGCTCATGGGTGTGTCCCATTTAAAGCTGCTGTCTTGCAGCTCTTTTCACAGAGTCAAATGAACTTTGCATTAAAGGCGACAGATGCAAAATGTGAGGCTGCATCGACTGAAATCTGATCAGTATCGAGGAGAGTTGCGTACAGGCATGCCTGAGTGTGACCCCCCCCCCCCCCCCCCCCCCACACACACACACCCCATCCCACGTTTCAGACTTATCAGTTCGGCTCAGGAGTATCAACAGTGTGCTGTGCACATGGTCTGATCCCAGGAAAAGAAGTGAGACCCTGGTTTCCATGAACAGAATGACACTACCCCCTCTCTCACCTACCTCTGGTGGTGTATTAGTGGGATTAGCTGTTCTCTGTCTGAGTGGGCTGATTGGATTGACGTGTTCTCTCTACATGATCCTTTCCACACAAGAGGGACAGACCTCTGCTCTCACACTGGATTTTTAAGCCCTTTTATTTTCCAGTAGCATATTTTGCTCTGGATGTATTTACAGACTGCAGCTTGCGGCCTCCTTCTCAGACATGTTGCTGAGGTCAGCCAATCAGAGCTCAGCTCAGGACAGGCCCCCTTTTACTGTAGCCTGCACTTTGCTATCAGAAAAGGGTGTTTGAGTTTCACGTAGTTTAATAAATATTGACAGGCAGTTGCCATGGAGATGGACTAAATGTGATGTCAGATCAGTGATCTCAGCCGCTGGTCAGGGCTTCATTTCTTATCAGTGGTGATGAATTATTCAGTCCGTCCCCCTGCCTGTTAACACAGAGTATATAAAAGAGTTCTGCAGAACGCTGCAGTGGCTGACAGCTGGTTCTACAAAAGAGGAAGGGAGTTCAAATTTGTCGTCTGGCTGTTGTGTACAGTATATGGTGAAGTGTGTATGTTTCCTACTCAACCACTCAAATTGTATACAAAATAAATATTTCAATAAGAAGGACGTATTTAGCACAGAATGCATGATTTTTTACAGATACTTTGCCATGCAAGATGATCTTAAGTTTATTTGAATGATGATAATTTAATGATTTCAGACAGACTCGTTTAGAATAATTTCATTATTTTTGGATGCTATGATTTTAATAGAATATTATCATTGTTGCCTTATATATTGCACCTTGCCAGATGAGTTGTATCACTAAAACCACTGAAACCACTGAAAAATGTTTTTTCTGTTCATTTAGTCTTTCAGATTAAAATCATCCTCTGTGTCTTAAAATGATTCATGGTTGCAACACAACCTTATTGCTACAAGTGCTTATGATTTGTTGTTCTCTTTAGGCTGACTTAGTGCTTTAAACAACGTTATATGTATAATGTTAACCTGGGTTACCAGAGAGGTAAACCCATGTTGGATGTATCATGTCTATGAGAGGAGAGGACAAAGTCCAGAGACAATCAGCAAAGACACACAGATGGTGCAGAGACTAACTACTAACCTCCGTACTAACTTACTTTCTTTACTATTTACTAATTTGCTGCTATTTACTAACATACTATTTTCTAACGTACTATTATTAGATAATTTACTATAATTTACCATCTTACTAGTTTACCATTTCCTGACTAGTTTCCTAAAAGTGGACATTATGGAGGTAAGAGGTTTTCATTGGACAAAATAAATTATAATACAACATTAATATAATATTTTTCTTGTAAGGCACTGAATGAGCAACTATATCTACCACATCCTTTTATCACTGTCTGAATATAAGACAAGATCACATATACAAACAGAACAACATGACCAGCACTGCAACATCAGGACAAGCGTCTTTTCAAAACTGCTATTTTTTGGTTTGCCTGGATGTGGAAGTAGTAAGTATGGCTCTTACTGTCCATCTCCATCATTGATGACGCAGAAACCCTTCAGCACACAGGCGCAGGTCAATCTCATCTTGTGTTGCAGTGTAGGCACTAAAACAGGTTAAGAAACTTGTAAACAGTACACTGATGATCCTGATTTTGTCTTTTTATTTTCAATTCTTATGTAAAGCTATATATTCTGACTGCTATGCCTGAAGTTTTCATCAGAAATGTTGGAATATATCATTAAAACTGAAGAAATCAGTGAACTAACCATGTCGAGAAGTATGCATGCCAATATCTTTGCAGTTTAAATGCTTTCTGTCTTTCCATTTAAGTGAAATTGTAAATTAATGTCAAACATGATTTTTTTTTTATTATTATTTTTTTTCTCCAATGTACGGCCACTTGGGATGCAGCTAGAGACCACTTTCCATACAAGACAAGCCCTCATGCTCCAGGCCCATCACCCACCCCTCTCCTCTGGCTTGTGCCTCATGTTTGCATCCATAACTGTCAACAGAAATGAGATTAATTTAATATTTTGTGTTGAATTTATTAACTAGAGTGGGTCAGCATTGTGGGCAACATTATTACAGTTCAAAGGTTTAAATATTGACCACTATCATAACCTCAATGCCCAGCCTTTACCTTGTAAGCCTATCCCAGATGTTGACCCTTGTGCTAATCATACCCAAAATCTCACCCGTCTTAATTCAAACCCTAATTGCCTCTTGTAGGGTATGGCAGAAATTATGTTATACAGAGTTATCAATGGCCAAAATATGGAAACTATGCCAAATAAATAGTCTGATATTGTTTGACCTATAAAATATTTTTCCAAGACAACTTAGGATAATTCTGATATTTTTAACCTGGGCCTAATTATCCCAGTGCATCAATATCCTATCTTCCCCGTGCATGTATTATAAGAGCAATCAGAGGCGGTTGCCAGGCGGAACCGAGTCAGCTGGCCAATTGGCGTTTTTTTTCTGCAGTTGTTTGCTTGCGTGTGTCGTGATTGGCCAGGAAATTCGGTGAGGAGCGCAGAGAGGCGGAGAAACTAAACTGGGAAACACGTTAAAACCAGCGTTTGACTCATTGCCTCGGTTTGTCAGTACTGTGAGAAAATGTAATCACCGAAGAAGCCTGGATGCTAAAACAAGCTTTGAAGCTGCTTTTTTGTCGAACACGAGTGAGGCTGGACGCTGAACACACCTGCGCCGCGTAGGTAAGGCTAAGGAGCGAGCTAGCTAGCGTTAGCATTAGCCTTACTTCATTTGACCTTATTTCCATTTTCAGCCGTTTTTATCGCGTGGGTAAGAGTGTGTTCCAACGTGGACGGGTGGAAAGCCAACGAGGTCTTGATAGTCTTTTTAAATCCCTGTTGTAATTGTTAAAGTCACTTTACCGACATTTTCCATCTCTTTGTAATTTTGTGTTCCATCCTTCATTTTAACTCCGCTTATTGCAGTCTGTCATGTCGTTGTCATCGTTTTATGTTTATTCCTGGTCGTTTTGTGTTACATTGCACCTGTACTGTGCTGCTTTACACCTGGATGTCAGCGTTAGCAACAGCAAATTTGAGGTGCTGACACGGCCACCGAAAACTCAAGATTTTGATCACTTTTAATATCCAATGTGTTAACAGTATAGGTACTGAGTTTGAAGTCGATATGATTAAAGTTTGGCCAACTACAATTTCCCCAAATGGCGAAAAATTTGCAAAATTTGTGTGCAGGTGTGTCTTAACTTCACTTTGATTGTACATGATCATAAATTCTTCATCTTGTGTATGTGGTAGACATACTAGACTACACTGCACAAAACTATTAATTCTACAAATAAAATATTAAACTGGGTTGTTCATAAGTGTGATAATTTTACCTGTTGGTCAGTGATTTTAATAATATCTTTACAATGTATAACAACCACTCCTACACTTATTTACTTAAAAATTTTCACATAAGCTGTTTGTAAATTTGGTTGTTATGAAAACAACACAAAACAAAGACATTTTAAATGTGTGTTAAGAAGAAGAAGGTTGAAATTATTTGAGATAATGATTCTGTATATGACCATCTGGTGGAAGAAATACTCTGACTTTTTTAGTGAAGTATAATAAACACAAGTTAAAATCCTGCATTCAAAAATTTACTTAACTGATACTGATCAGTGTTTATTATTGTTGTGTAAATCACAGTAACAAACATGAATGGTTCGGTGATTAGTTGATAGATAATAATAGTAATAATCATTTTACTTTTCTCAAATATCTGTTGCTGTTGGTTCTTCAGGAGGTGATGACAGCCAACATTTTCTGAGCCAGCCCTCTGGTTGTTAAATCCAAAAAATCTCATAGTATAGTAAGGCATCAAAAACCATTAAAAAATGTCAGGTGTAAGGTGTCAAATACCATCAAAATATGTCCTAGTATAGTAAGGCCTCAGAAAATGTTAAATGTTCAGGCTCAGCTGTAATGTTGAATATTTATCTGTGTTTTCATGGTTAAACTGTTGATGAGGAATAGGTAGTAGTGTATTGATCATTTTCTTTTGTATGTTTCTCTCTGATTTTCTCCAGGTGTCACCACTTCGTCCACAACATCGTCCACAATCGCAGAGACATGGTCCATGATCGGAGAGACATTGTTGAGGATGAGGGAGACATCGTCCACGATCAGAGACATTGTCCGTGATCATAGAGACCTTGTCAAAGATGAGAGAGACGTTGTCCGTGATCAGAGACATTGTCCATGCTTCGTAGAGACCTTGCGATAGAATCGGCGGAGATGGGGGTCACCGATTTGACGGCATTGCCCGCGATCAGGGACATTGTCAATGACCACAGAGACACCGTCTATGATCTCAGAGACATCGTCCACGATCACAAAAGACATAGTCCATGATCGCAGAGACATTGTCCATAATCTCAGAGACACTGTCCGCGATCACAGAGACGTAGTCCACGATCACAGAGATGTAGTCCAAGATCACAGCGAGTCTTTGTACAATAAAGAAGTTCTTTCAGACCAAGACAGAGGCCTCCAGGTAATTCCACAAACCGCTTTACGTCAACTGTCCAACACAGAGCACTGTTTAGTAAGGAATCAAAAATGTTCAAAAAATGCCATAGTTATAATAAGGCATCAGAAAATGTCATAGTATAGTACGGCGTCAAAACTGGTTCAAAAATGTCGTAGTATAGTAAGGCGTCAAAAACCATCAAAAATGTCAGTATAGTATGCTGTCAAAAATGTCCAAAAATGCCATAGTAT
>NW_026117809.1:0-10296 GCF_001640805.2 Lates calcarifer
TTTGTGAGCTGTTTTAATGGTTCTTTCTGGAGTGGAGGAAAATCTGCTTCATTGAGCTGCTGGCAGGACTTCAGGTCAACCACCCAGGGGCTGACTGGCCTTTGGCCTGGCTCACAAGCTGTTTCCTCAGAAGGTTGTGGTTTTTCCCTCTATGCTGGTTCTATAGATGGCTGTTTTCCAAAGTTCTGTTCCTTTCACGATTAAGAGAGTTGCCCTCCATGCTGAGGACTTCACTGCTCCACGAAAGTAGAATGATTTAGAGAGAAGAAGTAGAAGGATTTTGCTTTGTTTCCATTCTTTGTTGTATTTCTGTTCTGAGAAGATTTGTGTTCTCACGTGTTCACTGTGTGAGTTAATCTGGTAATTGACTAATTCTACCATAGGTTCAGTTGTTGATGAGGTTTATATGCCACAGTCATAGAACTCTCTGTCAGCTGGGTCAGGATCTGTATTTCTGATTTTCCAGAGTATACTTCATCCAAAAAACAGTCGATACTGCACTTAGTCATATCCTCAGCAAGGCCAAGTTTGGATGAGTGATTGTTGAGAAAATCAAAGGACAGACAGAAATTTCTAGAGGAAATCTCTAGGATTTATTTTTAAATTAATGAATGCATTAATTTTCTCTTTCTTATAAAACTATTTAGAATGTGTTGCTGGAATAGATACACACACAGATAAACAAATTAAACATCAAGTACTGTCCCACACCTATGATGTATACCGTATCTTATATTGAATGGGAATACAAGTACCTTGGAATCTGGATCGACGAGAGGGTTTTAAATGTAAGAAAGAGAAAACTATGGAAAACTTTCTTTCTTCTATAGGAATAAAACATTATATCCTCTGCATTGTAGAGGGACACTAATTGAGGCAACTCTCAATCAGTCTTGGCTTGGTAACATTTTATACATGCCTGCCTCAGCTGCCACTCTGCACTAAGATGATGATTATAATACTCATCATTGTGAGCTGTACCCTGGGGTTTGATGGCCCTCTTTCTCTCTAAGGTGACATAAACACAGGCTTTTATTTATTTATAAGACCCTTACTGGTTCTTTACCCTCTTACTTTATTGTTGTCTTTTAATGTACACCCTTATCACACACACTCAATTAGGTTAAGTTGCAGGTGCCAGCTGTTTTTACTGAGCTTGGAAAATCCAGTTTTTCTCACTGTGCACTTGCAACCTGGAATAATGTGCAGAACAGTCTAAAGCTTACCAAATTTTATCTTAAGGCAATTTTATTTTTTAATTTCATTTCACTTGCAGCTGAACTTGTCTTACTTGAGTTATCTGGCTATACTTTAATTGCTTTTACTTGTTGCTTGATCTGATCTGACTTTGGCGCATGCACATGTTGTATCATCATTGTTACATAGCTGTTGTAGGTTGTTCAAAAACCACCATACTGTACTGAATTATACATTTTTTAAAAAAACCTCAAGCATCCCTCTTTTCAGTGCCCTGGTTCAAGAGGCCACTCCACTAACCTTTGTCAAATTTTTCATGGAGCTTTAATCCAGCTTCTGACCTGTTTAAAACAGTAGTGCTCTAACAGGATTTGTGATGTTAACCCCCATGGACATGGCAGCTGTTCCATCCCCCTGGCGGTGGGTCAGCACTCACAGGGCAGCTGATGGGTGGAGCAGGGTGGGAGGGGATGCCTGGAAAGTGAGAGGATGTTCTTAGCTTAGTGCAGATTGCTGCAGCGAGAGGACGAGAAAGATGCTGAGACTGAAGGTGCTATAAAACATTGCAGAGGACTGGATATTTCACACAGCATCCCATCCTGTCCCTGGAGTTTTTCTTCTTTTCTTCACTCTTTTTTTGTCTGTTTGCATCCTCTCACCTGGATTTTGAGGCTTTGGGTTACATTTATGGGTTGCTGAGAGGAAACGGGACGGGTGACTCACAATGGCTGTGGCTTTGGACGCAGTGTGGGTGAGAGTGAAGAAATGTCTGCAAACAGAATGGACTCCTCATCATGTCTGTGCTGGCTGTGGTCATTGGATGTCTTTTGGGATTCTTCCTGAGGACACGGCGCCTCACAGAGCAGGTCAGTTTTTTATGCTTTGTTGTGTTTTGTTTTTTGTTTTAAATCAGAGCAGGTCAGTCTGTCTGTTCCCATTGAATCAATGTGACGTCATGCAGGCAGAAGATGGGGTTTGGACAAAGCCTTGTCCCTCACTGTAAAGCTCCATAGATGTTAAAGGCCAGGTTTTTCTCATCCCGCACCATGCTTCGCTGCACTTTCCCACAGTTTCACACTGATAACAGACCTCATATCAGTGCTTTTTGGTCTTTATTTGCATGTTTCAGCATGCGTACTGTTCAAATGTATCATTATGTATTTTAACTTTTCAGTGGCGGTGACTAAATGAGTACTGTAAAATTTGATGTAATTGGTACTGTTCTTAAGTTTTTGCCTTTTTATCCTGCTCAAAACTTCATGTACTTCACTACAGTTCAGATTGAAATATTGTACTTTTTATTGTGCATTTATTTGACAGATATAGCCACTACTTTTCAGATGAAGATGTTACACACATTTAAGGAAACCTGAAAACTGAGTAGAGAAACACAATGACAGCGTCCCCATCCATAGGGCATAAGGGCTCACTGAATGGTTTGATGAGTATGAAAATAATACAAATCGTATACTATGACCTTCACAGCCACCCAATATCAAGTCAGTTGAACACCTATGGGAGATTTTGGACCAATGTGTGGGACAGTGCTCTCCACCACCATCATCAAAACACCAAGTGGGGGAATATCTTTTGAAAGAATGGAGTTCCATTCCTACAGTAGAGTTCAGTACATACTGAACCCTAAATTGCCCCTGATGCATGTGTGCATTGGTGTGTGAATGTGTGTGTGTGTGTGTGAATGGGTGAATGTGACATGTAGTGTGAAGCGCTTTGAGTGGTCAATATGACTAGAAAAGTGCTATGTAAGTACAGTCCATTTACCATTTACCATTTCCAGAGATGCCAAGGCATAATGAAGCTGTTCTGGTGTCTCGCTGTGTCCCAACACCTCACCAAGACACTTAACATTGTTTCTTCCTTTTTTTGTCACCCATCTGTACATTGGAAGATTTTTCACAACCTTTTTGGGAACCACTTGTGTTTTGCTTCGGGCCCTTGTCCCATTTCAGATGTCAGTGACTTACAAGCAGTTCAAACATAGAGACATTTCCCCTCAGGACTTTTCATGTGGTTTTCTTGTTATTATTATTATTATATCATCATTATTATTATCACTATTAAATAACTGTTCAAGGCTTTTATTTTCAAAAGATACCAGTACAGTATGTTTCATACTGTCATTGTTCTGTAATACAGTGCATACCTCTTTACTCTTTCATTTCTAGTGACGACCTCAAAGTTTCAAAGGATAACAAGTAGATGAGTGTTGCTTTTAGAAAAATTATTCCAATTATTACATTTTTATGAGGTTAATCAGATTCAAATAAAAAAAGTCCAAATATCTGCTACATGCAGAAGGTTCAGTTCTGACAGATGAGCAAAACTTTTAAACCTGTAGTATTTAATGAGCAGTGTCACAATTTTGACACATCCTCTGACCTTTCAATGAAATAGGAATACATAAGCTGAAATTGGCTTTGATTGTTGTGTCATGGGGAGGTGTGCTATGCGTATAGTTCCAGGTGATGCTTTCTATTTATTATCACTTCTATGGAAAACATCAATGCACAAATCCAAGCTTCAAATTCATCCACCAAGCAGCTTTATGCAGGGGCCCCATAAATAAAATGCAGTCTTTTCTTTCCCATCACCCTCTGACTAAAGCTCTGTCATATTCTCAAATACGCCTAAAAATAGCCTGTGACTCCTTTACTTTCACAATAGGGGATTACAATCCAATCAAACAAATGCTTTCTCTAATTGTACATCAAATAAGAGTGCCTGTCGGTGTGACGCATTATAAAGGTACACAGGAGGAGCAGACCTTTATGTTTTTAAACTATTTATTCTGGGTTTGAGGGTCAAGAGCTGACAGGGAAAGTACAGGCAATCTGTTAGAGTGTGTACATGTTTGTGTGTGTAAGTGCATACCTGGCATTCATAAGATAATATGATAAAAACTTGACTTATTTCTGGAGAGAAGTTAGACTGTGCAGTAGCAAAATGTGAGGAGATCTTTTTTTTTTTTTTTAAAGAACTAACATGATTCACTGACTTACATAAACAGTTTCTGCACAAGAACACAGAGTGGAAATGTATGGCTGAATCTATGACATAAGTCTGGATTATAGTATTAGAGGTCGATAGAATCACACCATTGGCTGCAGATCTCCCAGTTAGAGGGACAAAGACTGTGAGAAAAAACAGAAAATATCAGCATAATCGACATATATCAGCTGATTAGTAGTAATTAGTAATTTGAATCTGTAAAATGTTATGTTGTCTACATAGAGCCTTGCACGTATAAAAAGCCATGAGGATGTGCAGATATCAGTGTATAATGAAAAGGACAAAGCATCGACCATCAATACCAAAAATGTGAGTAATGTAAGTATATCTTCCTTAGCAATATGAACATGTAGGTGTTTGAATGTCAGAGGTGTGGCTGCTTTCAGCTTAAATAGTCTTTTACTGCTGATGTCCACTGAGACTACACTGTTTTAGGCCTGCAGTAGAGCTCTTGGCTGTTTAAGAACTGAGGAGGCCCACAGCTCCATTAAGGCAGACTGACTGACAATGTCTAGAACAGATAATGCTGCAGTCAGTTTGTCTTATTTAATGCTGTGTTTGACTTCTGCATGTTTGATTCAGTATAGGCTATTTTTATTTATACATATTGTCTATATTTGTACATATTGTCTATATCTTGTTTTGTACTCTACCATTATTTATGCCTCTTTCTATATCTTGTTTTGTACTCTACCCATTATTTATGCCTCTTTCTATTTCTGCTATCCCTGTTGCTGCTGTAACAATGTAAATTTCCCTGTTGTGGGACTAAAAAATCTTATTTTATCTAATGAGAAAGTAAATTACACAAACTGAGATTACAAATAGTTTAAAAACATGTAACACACAATCAGTGGCCACTTTACTAGGTACACTTGCAATCTATTGCAATTCATTGCTACAGCTATAAATTAAACTACATTAATGAAGTTTATCATGTTCAGTTCAGCATTTCTATTTTTTTGTTCTTCTGATGCACAAGGCTGCACAATGCTAGAAACACTACTGACTATTACACAGGCCAGCACAACACACCTCTTACTGACAGCATGACTGTGTCAACAAAAACTGAACAATATAGGTCATATATAAGTAGACTTTATGCAGAACACTGAATTGCATTAGATTGTACAAATGTATCCAGTTAAGTGGAAACTGAGTATATTTTACATTTCTATTCTAAAACATAGCAAAAAGAACTTAAACTTAAAAGTTTCTGACCAGTTTAAAAAACTGGAAACATATTTATTCTTTTCCTCAGTACGTACTTCTCCTCAGCCCACAGAAAAGACTTAACAGACGACAAATAATTAGATATAAGCATCACCAGCTTCATCACGCACAATCATCTTGACCTTTAGGATATAAAAATGTTTTTATCCTATTAGATAATTGTGTGAAATATCATAATTAATATGTTTTGTGAGGTCACAGTGACCAGACAACCTGGCAACATAATACATCCAGCCACAGCTGTCGCCAGTGCAGATGCATGGAAAAGAAAAAAAGAAAAAGAAAGAAAAGAAAAAACTAAAACTGTCAAATCTAATAAAATGAAACAGATGACATTCGGGTGATTAGTAAGTTAGAATTAAAGCCTTTATATACATAATTTTTGTTGCACTTCCATAATTTTGTAGGACCTCTGAGAGACAGATTTTTTAAAAAATCACCAAAATCAGCAGCCAAAATATCCCAACTTTTAGTCTTATTAAGCTTCAAAAAATGTTGGTCCTACATTTCCCATAATGCAGCCAATAGCTCTTTTTGTTAGATCATGTAACACCCATGTCTGTCAAACTCAAACCTCAGTTTATAAAACTGTATTTTTATGTTTTTGTCTCCAAGCCCATGCCACCATCACCCCAATGACATTATCAGGGTTATTTAAACCACACAACTCTCCCTCAAGAAAATGTTAATGTTAAGCTTAAATAATGCTTCAGTGATGGTAGCTGGAAAATCCTCCCACAAATGTATTATTTTGTGAAAATACATCTCTCTCTTCTCATCCTCCTGCAAAATGTCAAACTTGTAGAGAAGGAACTATTTTACAGAAAGTAAGATGTGATCCATGGAAAAATTATTTTTGTCCTTTACCAGCCAGAGGACCAGAATAGATTTGTTTGTGCTGTTTAGTCCTCGTACCATCTGAAACAGTCATTTGAACATGGTTACGTGAGGCCATTCAACCTCCACTATGGCTGCTCTTAAAGGACTAATGGTGTTTCAGATTCTTCTGGGCTTATGTTTTGAATGACATTTTTTTGAAGCTGCGTTATATTCTTTTCTGTTTATTGTTTCAAATTTAAGACATGAAGTTGAAACTGAGTTCACTCGGTATATAAAATGCTATCAATAGTTCAAGAATATGTTGATAGATCTTACTTTAACCTCTTGTTAAAAGAGTGAAGGCAAGGTTGTTGGTTCCTAATTAATGAAGCCTTAGCTTGACGCTCTACTAATTTTCTCTTGTGATGCACATCATCGAAGGGAAAAACTCCACAGGATTCTCTTGATTCAGCTCAGCTCTTTACTTCAAAAATGAAAAACCACAGTACAAATGTTATCCACAAGAAAATAATAATAATATTAAAAAAGGAAAATTAATGTGAATACGAGAATGTGTGTGTGTGTGTGTGTGAGAGAGAGAGAGAGAGAGAGAGAGAGAGAGTCAAAAAACTGTGTGGCTCCACTCCATGTTGCCTGACTCAAAGTCTGATGCGGGAACCACACACCACCGATATGTAAACATTAACAATTAAATATGCAAATTTACTGCTATAAACATGAACATGAACTTAAGTTGCCATCCACATATAAATTATCCAAAAAATGTATTTAGGCTTCTACAAAGGTATTTGTGTGTGTTTACTGAAGGCACCAGGCCTTGAATCTGAATTCCTATCTGTCCTGAAGGATAAAATCTCATCTCACATTAACCACATGAATGTGTTTCTGACATGGCTTAAACCTTGGTGCTTCTGGTATACAATGACCAGCCGCATCATTAAACCATTAAGATGGCATCCTGTTACTCACCAGCTGAGCCCTAATTTGTTGACCAAGGATGCTGCTGTGACATACAACAGATAACAGTTACTGTAACGCACAGTTGTAGGTTTCCACACAGATTAATTTTCTAAATGAATTCAGCTAAATGTCACCAGCTTCCTCTGCAGGTCTTCCATTGACTGCATCAGTATTGTACTGTTGAACTAGTTCAACTCTGACTTCTACACCCCCACAGTTCCTTAGGCTTTTTTTTCACATAAAATCTTGTCCTATTTGCTTTATACAACTGCTATCTGCCCATGATCTACTCCAGTAGTGCCAGTAATTACAGCAGCAAGCTTCTATTCACTGAAATCACCTGAGTGACCGTGTAATGTACATCTCAAGAGAAATACATTTCAAAAAAAAATGAGAACACGGAGGAGGGTGTAAAGCGAGAGACTTAGAACAGCAGAGTGGCCCTGCTGGAACAGGCTCCAGAGGCTCCTCTGCTGCATCACCCCTCAGTGCTCTTAACAATGTTTGCTGGCCTGCAGCCAGTGGAAGCACCCCAGCACCCTTCATTAATAATGTGCCCCCTGCAAAAACTCCACAACCAAGTTTCCGTCAGACATTTCTGTTTGATTTTCATTGTTAGTGTTCAGTCATTTAAATCAACAGAAATAAACATTTGATAATCTACATTGACTCAAGGTTCATATTCATCTCTCCTTGTGGTGCGACATGGTAAATATGACGTCTGTCACAGGCTTAGAAAACATTACATAAGCAGCAGTATCAGTATAGTGACTTAAGAAAACAAACTGTCTTACCCAATGAGAATAACCAAAGAAAGTTTTTAAAGCCAGACTATCATGAAAACTAAAGGTTAAAGTGTTAAAAAAATGTAACAATTTGGCAGAAGTGCCATAACTTCTGTTATGATAGCAGAAGTTATGGCACTTTTCATATAGAGCAGGTATACAAGTCAAGTACTATATTCAATCGTGTCACAAACATAAAACAGGAGCTCTGTTGCGTATACATGTATACTTGACAGTGCGACACTTGCAGCTGCTGCTGCAAGGAATTGGGACGGCATTCTCTCCTTTCTTTCATAAAGGAAGGTCCAGTGTGTCCTCTGCTAAAGGAGATAAGATAGGAAGCACTGAAGATCCTTTCTATAACATTTAGAGAATTTACAGTTCTTATCATGGCTGACACTCAGGTACAGTGCTCATGTTACTGTTGCCATATATCTTTGCTGTTCAGCAAAAGGTTCACAGGTTCACTTTAAGGGGCATGTGTTATCTGATTTATGAGACAGAAACTTTCCTGAATCCGTTCAACATATTAAATCAGCTTCTTAAATGTATCTAATATTTTTAAATCCATCCATGTAACTTTAATTCAACTATGTTAGAGTGACCTCTGTTTCCAAGTGCAGAACAAAGGTTAGTGCTCTGACTGTCAGGTATACACAGCAATATCTATGTGAAGTAAACAAATTAGTCACCATAAGCTACTGGTCATACCAGACCAAATAAAAGCTTGGGTGAGTTTTATTACATATAAATGTAACATCTCATGCGTATGTAGAAGAATATTGTGTATTATATTGTGGTGCTTCATATCGTTTCACACTTGGCTGATAAAACTGTCAAACTGCAGCTGCCCTGTTGACTGGTCCTTTGGAAAAAGCTGCACTTGCCCATGTTCCACACACACACACACACACACACACACAAACACTCAGACACACGCACACATACACACACACACAGAGAGATACACAACAACCCATATGCATGAGTACAAGATGAGCAGAGCAGAGACGAACCTTCTCTGCTGTATGTGAGTGCTGATCCTGCTCTTATACAGCAAACTAAGCTCTCTCTGCTTAATGCCCAACAGAAAAGCTCTTTAGCTGTCATTATGCACCAGCCTCACCCTACAGCCCCTCAATCCACTGTCCTCCCTGACATCCCTAACCTCACACTTAACTTCCATCAGCTCCATACAGTACTTAACTTATAAACGTTCATTAATAAGCAGATAGATACTGCCGATCCTGTCAGCCTATCAATAATGGCTTTTCTCATCTTTACCTTAGTTATAGTAATGACAGAAATTTCTCACTTTAGGTTTACACAGCAAAGTCTGACCTTGCCAAGCCTTTTACAATAATAACACAATAACTATGATATTACTCCAGTCTTAGTGACAGGTACCACAGCAGAAAATGTGTTTTACTTGTGCATTGTTTGTTACAGTTATGCCACCTACACAGAAGTGTAAACTTAAGTCACACAACTTGCACTCGAGTCAGAAATGGTATTTGAGTCATGAATCTATCTTTGATTCTAATAACTCATGACTTCCTTTGACTTTAGCCTTTGAATTACTTTATTTTTGAATAAATCTTTTTTTTGAATAAATCCAACAAAGCCAATCATGTTTCATAACCAGGCAAGACAAACTTACTGACAAATGATGATACCTGCAGTGAAGGATTCAAATATAAAAATGGAGGGCAACATTGAAAAAAAAAAAAAAATCACCACTGGAAATGCCACAACATCTGCATTCAGCAAAAAAAAAAAAAAAAAAAAAAAAAAAAAAAGGTAAATTAAGGTTAGCTAGTTCTTTGGTCAGCCTTTAACTTGTTCAAGCCAAGGTTAGTTCAGAGCTAGGATTGAGTAGTAAATTTAGCAAAATTATTTTCTCCCCTGCTGCCACATACACTGCAGGGGCAAAGTGGCAGTGTATGAGAGATATCTTTTTTTGTTCTGAAATATTCCAGGCTCTTATCTGAATATGTATTCCTTACATGTTGCTTACTTAGTTTGGTAATGCCTGTTAAGTGTTTTCCTCACATCATCCTACCAATTTTCTCTGGGATTAAGTTTGGACTTTAGCAGGACATGCTGACTGTTTTTAAGGCTATTGCACAGTTTAGCTATGCTGCTTTGGGCCATGTTAGGACATAACTTTCCTCTTATGCCCCAGTTTATCTGTGAAACTACTGCCTGTTCTGTAATAGTTGCTCATAAATTTTGCTTAAATTATTGTTCT
>NW_026117810.1:0-11583 GCF_001640805.2 Lates calcarifer
AGACAAGCTTTCATTTTAGCTGTTAGTAACAGTTTGCCATGAGCTTAACCAGCGTGCTGTGCTGTGTTAAACATGTCATGAGACTGTGGACAACGCTGAAAATATTACTTTACTAACTACTGGCCGAACAGGCGCTTTTTACAAAGAAAAGGTAAAGGCCAGCAGCTTTTACTTTTCAATGCACTTGTCGTCAACTTGAGTGGCTTATATTCAGCTGGTTCACCTCGACGCCGTGGATGTAGTGCACTTTTCCTGTCGCCGTACACTGAGTAACATGAAAAATCAGCCGACCCCTGTGAAATTTCCTAACTGATCAAAACCCAAACTGTAAAGATTTGGTCAAGGGGAGACATATGGTAAGATTACATGAATTCAAAATAACCTACAATTCCTTCAAATTAATTTGAAGCCAGTTTAATTTTTTGAGCCAGCTTTGACATCTGCAGATATGAGTTTCTGAAGAGGGCCTGCTGAGGTTAGATGTGCTGAATAATTCCATTTTCATATCAGAAAAAACACTGCATTAAACATTGTCTTAGCTCACTGAGCTGAGGTCAACAGGTAATATAACCAACCTGTGAGGTGGCTCACCCCCGTAAGATAAACACATAAATGATCCCTGATAGAACCGATAATTAAAGGCACATCAGTGACAGGGAATGCTATTAAAACTAAACTATAAACTGGTGACATTAACTGCAAAAGAAGATTTTTATTGATACATTTCAGGTAGAATTTAGTTTTCAATAAGGAAAATGCTGTAAGAAACCTGAATTTGTTGCAACAAATTTAAAATAAAAGCTTTTATGCTAATTATTTTCTGTGATAATATTTTTCAGAGCTCATCATCTGTGACAGCTCATGGCTCTCTTGACTGTAACCTCCCTGTGGCAGCTTCTCACAGACTCAATCAACTCCTCTTCCCCTCCCCCCCTCAAACACACACACACAGACACACACACACACAGAGACCCCCTTCCAAAAACCCATCAAAGAGTAATACAATGGCTCCATCTGTAGGATAAAGTAGAGAGTCGCAACAGGAAGTTACCCCAAAATCTGAGGTTTCAAACAGGAAGTTGGGTTTCCGAACTTTGACGGGCCAGAACCGGCACACGCTTCGACCAAACTCACAATTTTCGGGAGCCTTCTTCCAAAAATTGTCAAGGAGGGGCTGACAACATTTGAAGTGAATCTGGTCACCCGTCTAGAAACTGGACATCACACTATAAAATATGTCATTTCCTGCTATAAATAGGTGGCGCTACAACAATTGTATGAATATTGACATATGGATGTGTGCAGATAGGTACCATTAACAATCCTGTAAAGTTTGATGCAGTTTGGACAAAGTATGGCCGAAATATAGCAAAAATAAAGCAACTTCCTGTTTCGTGGCGAGTAATCGAACTTTGAGGGGCCATAACTTCCACGCCCTTCAACAAAAACTCAAAATCTGCCGCAATTTAACATCGTCTATGTCTTAAGAACATACTATTAAGTTTTGAAGTCAATGGGATAATGCGTCTAGGACTAGTTCGCGTTCAAGCGACCCCTGGAAATGGCCAAAAACACACAATTTTTTCACCTTCCGGTCAAAATAAAAATACTTTCTGTTGGGTTTAGAATATGGCTCCAAGAGACTTTTTGGTGCGTCATGGGATGTTACATATGTGTGCAGATTTTCAGATTTTTAGGCGCAACGGGCTTGAGGGGCTGTTCCGTTTAAAAATGTAGGTGGCGCTACCGAGGGCATTTTACCACGCCCATGCTCAAGACCCCTAAATTATTAAATTTTTCGCCGTGCCTGACGCGTCTGCAAATTTTGGTAAGTTTTCACGCATGTTAAGGCCCTCAAAAAGCCGATCTAAGAGGCGGAAAAAGAAGAAAAAAAATAATAATAATAATAATAATAATAATAATAATAATTAAAGCTGCGAGCAGCGTTGAACGGGCCCTCGCACCCGGCGCCCGTCGGGGGAGTGGCGACCACGGGACCCCGGCAACCGCGGGGTCAACGTAGGTCGCAGGGCACACGCTGGCGTAACAGTTCACACTTCCCAGATGTAAAAATTTAAAATAAAAGCTTTTATGCTAATTATTTTCTGTGATAATATTTTTCAGAGCTCATCATCTGTGACAGCTCTTGGCTCTCCTGACTGTAACCTCTCTGTGGCAGCTTCTCACAGACACAATCAACTCCTCTTCCCCTCCCCCCTCAGACACACACAGACACACACACACACAGAGACCCCCTTCCAAAAACCCATCAAAGAGTAATACAATGGCTCCATCTGTAGGATAAAGTAGAGAGTCGCAACAGGAAGTTACCCCAAAATCTGAGGTTTCAAACAGGAAGTTGGGTTTCCGAACTTTGACGGGCCAGAACCGGCACACGCTTCGACCAAAACTCACAATTTTCGGAGCCAGTCTTCCAAAAATCCTTAAGTCTGTCCTGACAACATTTGAAGTGAATCTGGTCACCCGTCTAGAAACTGGACATCACACCATAAAATATGTCATTTCCTGCTATAAATAGGTGGTGCTACAACAATTGTATGAATATTGACATATGGATGTGTGCAGATAGGTACCATTAACAATCCTGTAAAGTTTGATGCAGTTTGGACAAAGTATGGCCGAAATATAGCAAATTTAAAGCAACTTCCTGTTTTGTGGCGAGTGATCGAACTTTGCAGGGGCCATAACTTCCACGCCCTTCAATGAAAAGTCCGAAACTTTTGCAATTTAACTTCGTCTATGTCTTAAGAACAAATTATCAAATTTTGAAGTCAATCGGATAATGCGTCTAGGACTAGTTCGCGTTCAAGCGACCCCTGGAAATGGCCAAAAACACACAATTTTTTCACCTTCCGGTCAAAATAAAAATACTTTCTGTTGGGTTTAGAATATGGCTCCAAGAGACTTTTTGGTGCGTCATGGGATGTTACATATGTGTGCAGATTTTCAGATTTTTAGGCGCAACGGGCTTGAGGGGCTGTTCCGTTTAAAAATGTAGGTGGCGCTACCGAGGCCATTTTGCCACACCCATGCTCAAGACCCCTAAATTATTAAATTTTTCGCCGTGCCTGACGCGTCTGCAAATTTTCAGGAGTTTTGACGCATGTTAAGGCCCTCAAAAAGGCGATCAAAGAGGCGGAAAAAGAAGAAAAAAAATAATAATAATAATAATTAAAGCTGCGAGCAGCGTTGAACGGGCCCTCGCACCCGGCGCCCGTCGGGGGAGCGGCGACCGCGGGACCCCGGCAACCGCGGGGTCAACGCAGGTCGCAGGGCACACGCTGGCGTAACAGTTCACACTTCCGAGATGTAAAAATTTTAAATAAAAGCTTTTACGCTAATTATTTTCTGTGATAATATTTTTCAGAGCTCATCATCTGTGACAGCTCTTGGCTCTCTTGACTGTAACCTCCCTGTGGCAGCTTCTCACAGACTCAATCAACTCCTCTTCCCCTCCCCCCTCAAACACAAACACAAACACACACACACACACACACACACACACACACACACAGATACCCCCTCCCAAAAGGAGATAAAACTCAGTTTTAACTTGAGTTTAAAAGCTTTGAGCTTTGAGCAAAAGCATTTTTTTAAGTTCTGTTATTGGGTGCATATATAAATCATTTATGCTTAAACAAGGCTTATAATGAAGTTATTTGAACAGTGAATATCTCATCTGCCTAAAGTCAGGGCGAAGCCACTAACCAGCTGTAGGGATGGGTATCATTAGGATTTTATCTTTATCCATACAGACCCCTATCAGTCCAGCTCAGACTGTTACTGGTTTAAGAGAGTGAAGTTTATAGCAATTTGCAAAATTTGGAGATTAGTGACAAACTAACCAGTTAGACTACATACAGACAAGCTTTCATTTTAGCTGTTAGTAACAGTTTGCCATGAGCTTAACCAGCGTGCTGTGCTTCCTGTTAAACATGTTATGAGACTGTGGACAAGGCTGAAAATATTACTTTACTAACTACTTGCCGAACAGGCGCTTTGACAAAGAAAAGGTAAAGGCCAGCAGCTTTTACTTTTCAATGCACTTGTCGTCAACTTGAGTGGCTTATATTCAGCTGGTTCACCTCGACGCCCGTGGACCTAGTGCACTTTTCCTGTCGCCGTACACTGAGTAACACGAAAAAATCAGCTGACCCCGTGTGAAATTTCCTAACTGATCAAAACCAAACTGTAAAGACAGCATCAATCCACGCTCAGCTTTGGTCAAGGGGAGACATATGGGAGAAGATGAGTAGAGAGATGGAAAGAAACAGAAAGGGTGATGGAGAAAGATTACATGAATTCAAAATAACCTACAATTCCTTAAAATTAATTTGAAGCCAGTTTAATTTTTTGAGCCAGCTTTGACATCTGCAGATATGAGTTTCTGAAGAGGGGCCTGCTGAGGTTAGATGTGCTGAATAATATCCATTTTCATATCAGAAAAAACACTGCATTAAACATTGTCTTAGCTCACTGAGCTGAGGTCAACAGGTAATATAACCAACCTGTGAGGTGGCTCACCCCCGTAAGATAAACACATAAATGATCCCTGATAGAACCGATAATTAAAGGCACATCAGTGACAGGGAATGCTATTAAAACTAAACTATAAACTGGTGACATTAACTGCAAAAGAAGATTTTTATTGATACATTTCAGGTAGAATTTAGTTTTCAATAAGGAAAATGCTGTAAGAAACCTGAATTTGTTGCAACAAATTTAAAATAAAAGCTTTTATGCTAATTATTTTCTGTGATAATATTTTTCAGAACTCATCATCTGTGACAGCTCATGGCTCTCTTGACTGTAACCTCCCTGTGGCAGCTTCTCACAGACTCAATCAACTCCTCTTCCCCTCCCCCCTCAAACACACACACACAGACACACACACACAGAGACCCCCTTCCAAAAACCCATCAAAGAGTAATACAATGGCTCCATCTGTAGGATAAAGTAGAGAGTCGCAACAGGAAGTTACCCCAAAATCTGAGGTTTCAAACAGGAAGTTGGGTTTCCGAACTTTGACGGGCCAGAACCGGCACACGCTTCGACCCAAACTCACAATTTTCGGAGCCAGTCTTCCAAAAATTGTCAAGGAGGGGCTGACAACATTTGAAGTGAATCTGGTCACCCGTCTAGAAACTGGACATCACACTATAAAATATGTCATTTCCTGCTATAAATAGGTGGCGCTACAACAATTGTATGAATATTGACATATGGATGTGTGCAGATAGGTACCATTAACAATCCTGTAAAGTTTGATGCAGTTTGGACAAAGTATGGCCGAAATATAGCAAAAATAAAGCAACTTCCTGTTTCGTGGCGAGTAATCGAACTTTGAGGGGCCATAACTTCCACGCCCTTCAACAAAAACTCAAAATCTGCCGCAATTTAACATCGTCTATGTCTTAAGAACATACTATTAAGTTTTGAAGTCAATGGGATAATGCGTCTAGGACTAGTTCGCGTTCAAGCGACCCCTGGAAATGGCCAAAAACACACAATTTTTTCACCTTCCGGTCAAAATAAAAATACTTTCTGTTGGGTTTAGAATATGGCTCCAAGAGACTTTTTGGTGCGTCATGGGATGTTACATATGTGTGCAGATTTTCAGATTTTTAGGCGCAACGGGCTTGAGGGGCTGTTCCGTTTAAAAATGTAGGTGGCGCTACCGAGGGCATTTTACCACGCCCATGCTCAAGACCCCTAAATTATTAAATTTTTCGCCGTGCCTGACGCGTCTGCAAATTTTGGTAAGTTTTCACGCATGTTAAGGCCCTCAAAAAGCCGATCTAAGAGGCGGAAAAAGAAGAATAATAATAATAATAAAAATAATAATAATAAACAGTCCTTGCAACTCGTTGCACACGCAACTCGTTGCTCGGGCCCTAATTAAAGCTGCGAGCAGCGTTGAACGGGCCCTCGCACCCGGCGCCGTCGGGGAGCGGCGACCGCGGGACCCCGGCAACCGCGGGGTCAACGCAGGTCGCAGGGCACACGCTGGCGTAACAGTTCACACTTCCCAGATGTAAAAATTTTAAATAAAAGCTTTTACTGCTAATTATTTTCTGTGATAATATTTTTCAGAGCTCATCATCTGTGACAGCTCTTGGCTCTCCTGACTGTAACCTCTCTGTGGCAGCTTCTCACAGACTCAATCAACTCCTCTTCCCCTCCCCCCTCAAACACAAACACAAACACACCACACACACACACACAACACACAGAGAAATACCCCCTCCCAAAAGGAGATAAAACTCAGTTTTAACTTGAGTTTACAAGCTTTGAGCTTTGAGCAAAAGCATTTTTTTAAGTTCTGTTATTGGGTGCATATATAAATCATTTATGCTTAAACAAGGCTTATAATGAAGTTATTTGAACAGTGAATATCTCATCTGCCTAAAGTCAGGGCGAAGCCACTAACCAGCTGTAGGGATGGGTATCATTAGGATTTTATCTTTATCCATACAGACCCCTATCAGTCCAGCTCAGACTGTTACTGGTTTAAGAGAGTGAAGTTTATAGCAATTTGCAAAATTTGGAGATTAGTGACAAACTAACCAGTTAGACTACATACAGACAAGCTTTCATTTTAGCTGTTAGTAACAGTTTGCCATGAGCTTAACCAGCGTGCTGTGCTTCCTGTTAAACATGTCATGAGACTGTGGACAACGCTGAAAATATTACTTTACTAACTACTGGCCAAACAGGCGCTTTGACAAAGAAAAGGTAAAGGCCAGCAGCTTTTACTTTTCAATGCACTTGTCGTCAACTTGAGTGGCTTATATTCAGCTGGTTCACCTCGACGCCTGTGAGACCTAGTGCACTTTTCCTGTCGCCGTACACTGAGTAACACGAAAAAATCAGCTGACCCCGTGTGAAATTTCCTAACTGATCAAAACCAAACTGTAAAGACAGCATCAATCCACGCTCAGCTTTGGTCAAGGGGAGACATATGGGAGAAGATGAGTAGAGAGATGGAAAGAAACAGAAAGGGTGATGGAGAAAGATTACATGAATTCAAAATAACCTACAATTCCTTAAAATTAATTTGAAGCCAGTTTAATTTTTTGAGCCAGCTTTGACATCTGCAGATATGAGTTTCTGAAGAGGGGCCTGCTGAGGTTAGATGTGCTGAATAATATCCATTTTCATATCAGAAAAAACACTGCATTAAACATTGTCTTAGCTCACTGAGCTGAGGTCAACAGGTAATATAACCAACCTGTGAGGTGGCTCACCCCCGTAAGATAAACACATAAATGATCCCTGATAGAACCGATAATTAAAGGCACATCAGTGACAGGGAATGCTATTAAAACTAAACTATAAACTGGTGACATTAACTGCAAAAGAAGATTTTTATTGATACATTTCAGGTAGAATTTAGTTTTCAATAAGGAAAATGCTGTAAGAAACCTGAATTTGTTGCAACAAATTTAAAATAAAAGCTTTTATGCTAATTATTTTCTGTGATAATATTTTTCAGAACTCATCATCTGTGACAGCTCATGGCTCTCTTGACTGTAACCTCCCTGTGGCAGCTTCTCACAGACTCAATCAACTCCTCTTCCCCTCCCCCCTCAAACACACACACACAGACACACACACACAGAGACCCCCTTCCAAAAACCCATCAAAGAGTAATACAATGGCTCCATCTGTAGGATAAAGTAGAGAGTCGCAACAGGAAGTTACCCCAAAATCTGAGGTTTCAAACAGGAAGTTGGGTTTCCGAACTTTGACGGGCCAGAACCGGCACACGCTTCGACCCAAACTCACAATTTTCGGAGCCAGTCTTCCAAAAATTGTCAAGGAGGGGCTGACAACATTTGAAGTGAATCTGGTCACCCGTCTAGAAACTGGACATCACACTATAAAATATGTCATTTCCTGCTATAAATAGGTGGCGCTACAACAATTGTATGAATATTGACATATGGATGTGTGCAGATAGGTACCATTAACAATCCTGTAAAGTTTGATGCAGTTTGGACAAAGTATGGCCGAAATATAGCAAAAATAAAGCAACTTCCTGTTTCGTGGCGAGTAATCGAACTTTGAGGGGCCATAACTTCCACGCCCTTCAACAAAAACTCAAAATCTGCCGCAATTTAACATCGTCTATGTCTTAAGAACATACTATTAAGTTTTGAAGTCAATGGGATAATGCGTCTAGGACTAGTTCGCGTTCAAGCGACCCCTGGAAATGGCCAAAAACACACAATTTTTTCACCTTCCGGTCAAAATAAAAATACTTTCTGTTGGGTTTAGAATATGGCTCCAAGAGACTTTTTGGTGCGTCATGGGATGTTACATATGTGTGCAGATTTTCAGATTTTTAGGCGCAACGGGCTTGAGGGGCTGTTCCGTTTAAAAATGTAGGTGGCGCTACCGAGGGCATTTTACCACGCCCATGCTCAAGACCCCTAAATTATTAAATTTTTCGCCGTGCCTGACGCGTCTGCAAATTTTGGTAAGTTTTCACGCATGTTAAGGCCCTCAAAAAGCCGATCTAAGAGGCGGAAAAAGAAGAAAAAAAATAATAATAATAATAATTAAAGCTGCGAGCAGCGTTGAACGGGCCCTCGCACCCGGCGCCCGTCGGGGGAGCGGCGACCGCGGGACCCCGGCAACCGCGGGGTCAACGCAGGTCGCAGGGCACACGCTGGCGTAACAGTTCACACTTCCCAGATGTAAAAATTTAAATAAAAGCTTTTATGCTAATTATTTTCTGTGATAATATTATTCAGAGCTCATCATCTGTGACAGCTCATGGCTCTCCTTGACTGTAACCTCTCTGTGGCAGCTTCTCACAGACACAATCAACTCCTCTTCCCCCTCCCCCCTCAGACACACACAGACACACACACACAGAGACCCCCTTCCAAAAACCCATCAAAGAGTAATACAATGGCTCCATCTGTAGGATAAAGTAGAGAGTCGCAACAGGAAGTTACCCCAAAATCTGAGGTTTCAAACAGGAAGTTGGGTTTCCGAACTTTGACGGGCCAGAACCGGCACACGCTTCGACCAAAACTCACAATTTTCGGAGCCAGTCTTCCAAAAATCCTTAAGTCTGTCCTGACAACATTTGAAGTGAATCTGGTCACCCGTCTAGAAACTGGACATCACACTATAAAATATGTCATTTCCTGCTATAAATAGGTGGTGCTACAACAATTGTATGAATATTGACATATGGATGTGTGCAGATAGGTACCATTAACAATCCTGTAAAGTTTGATGCAGTTTGGACAAAGTATGGCCGAAATATAGCAAATTTAAAGCAACTTCCTGTTTTGTGGCGAGTGATCGAACTTTGCAGGGGCCATAACTTCCACGCCCTTCAATGAAAAGTCCGAAACTTTTGCAATTTAACTTCGTCTATGTCTTAAGAACAAATTATCAAATTTTGAAGTCAATCGGATAATGCGTCTAGGACTAGTTCGCGTTCAAGCGACCCCTGGAAATGGCCAAAAACACACAATTTTTTCACCTTCCGGTCAAAATAAAAATACTTTCTGTTGGGTTTAGAATATGGCTCCAAGAGACTTTTTGGTGCGTCATGGGATGTTACATATGTGTGCAGATTTTCAGATTTTTAGGCGCAACGGGCTTGAGGGGCTGTTCCGTTAAAAATGTAGGTGGCGCTACCGGAGGCCATTTTGCACACCCATGCTCAAGACCCCTAAATTATTAAATTTTTCGGCCGTGCCTGACGCGTCTGCAAATTTTCAGGAGTTTTGACGCATGTTAAGGCCCTCAAAAAGGCGATCAAAGAGGCGGAAAAAGAAGAAAAAAAATAATAATAATAATAATTAAAGCTGCGAGCAGCGTTGATACCGGGCCCTCCGCACCCGGCGCCCGTCGGGGGAGCGGCGACCGCGGGGACCCCGGCAACCGCGGGGTCAACGCAGGTCGCAGGGCACACGCTGGCGTAACAGTTCACACTTCCGAGATGTAAAATTTTAAATAAAAGCTTTTACGCTAATTATTTTCTGTGATAATATTTTTCAGAGCTCATCATCTGTGACAGCTCTTGGCTCTCCTTGACTGTAACCTCCCTGTGGCAGCTTCTCACAGACTCAATCAACTCCTCTTCCCCTCCCCCCTCAAACACAAACACAAACACACAACACACACACACCACACACAACACACAGGATACCCCCTCCCAAAAGGAGATAAAACTCAGTTTTAACTTGAGTTTAAAAGCTTTGAGCTTTGAGCAAAAGCATTTTTTTAAGTTCTGTTATTTGGGTGCATATATAAATCATTTATGCTTAAACAAGGCTTATAATGAAGTTATTTGAACAGTGAATATCTCATCTGCCTAAAGTCAGGGCGAAGCCACTAACCAGCTGTAGGGATGGGTATCATTAGGATTTTATCTTTATCCATACAGACCCCTATCAGTCCAGCTCAGACTGTTACTGGTTTAAGAGAGTGACAGTTTATAGCAATTTGCAAAATTTGGAGATTAGTGACAAACTAACCAGTTAGACTACATACAGACAAGCTTTCATTTTAGCTGTTAGTAACAGTTTGGCCATGAGCTTAACCAGCGTGCTGTGCTTCCTGTTAAACATGTTATGAGACTGTGGACAAGGCTGAAAATATTGTGGACAACGCTGAAAATATTACTTTACTAACTACTTGCCGAACAGGCGCTTTGACAAAGAAAAGGTAAAGGCCAGCAGCTTTTACTTTTCAATGCACTTGTCGTCAACTTGAGTGGCTTATATTCAGCTGGTTCACCTCGACGCCCGTGGACCTAGTGCACTTTTCCTGTCGCCGTACACTGAGTAACACGAAAAAATCAGCTGACCCGTGTGAAATTTCCTAACTGATCAAAACCAAACTGTAAAGACAGCATCAATCCACGCTCAGCTTTGGTCAAGGGGAGACATATGGGAGAAGATGAGTAGAGAGATGGAAAGAAACAGAAAGGGTGATGGAGAAAGATTACATGAATTCAAAATAACCTACAATTCCTTAAAATTAATTTGAAGCCAGTTTAATTTTTTGAGCCAGCTTTGACATCTGCAGATATGAGTTTCTGAAGAGGGGCCTGCTGAGGTTAGATGTGCTGAATAATATCCATTTTCATATCAGAAAAAACACTGCATTAAACATTGTCTTAGCTCACTGAGCTGAGGTCAACAGGTAATATAACCAACTGTGAGGTGGCTCACCCCCGTAAGATAAACACATAAATGATCCCTGATAGAACCGATAATTAAAGGCACATCAGTGACAGGGAATGCTATTAAAACTAAACTATAAACTGGTGACATTAACTGCAAAAGAAGATTTTTATTGATACATTTCAGGTAGAATTTAGTTTTCAATAAGGAAAATGCTGTAAGAAACCTGAATTTGTTGCAACAAATTTAAAATAAAAGCTTTTTATGCTAATTATTTTCTGTGATAATATTTTTCAGAACTCATCATCTGTGACAGCTCATGGCTCTCTTGACTGTAACCTCCCTGTGGCAGCTTCTCACAGACTCAATCAACTCCTCTTCCCCTCCCCCCTCAAAACACACACAC
>NW_026117811.1:0-7390 GCF_001640805.2 Lates calcarifer
TACTCCTGCAGATGTGCATAGATTGACTGACACCCCTTTCCCAGAATAGGAATACACACTGAAAACTCTATAGAAGTGAAACTGGCAGTGACTGGTCTCTCACCAGGTTCTTGTTTTGTAGTCTGTGAGCCACGTCAAGGACCGAAGTGGTGAGAAAGTTCGTCAGTAGAGTAACTACGTCATCTGCACATGCTAATCTTTGAAGTGTTGGGTCTTATCTGTATAAACTGAGAGTTGAAAACAAAAAGAGGAAATGATCAGGAAATGACACTCTGCTCTTCATATGTCAAAGATGCGTAATAAGCAATATGAGAGTGGGGTCATTTAAGTCAACTCACCTGCTTGTATGGAGGGCAACTTTTCATTTATTTTTTTGCTTATCTTGAATAAATGTCTAAAAAATAGAACTAAGACTGTTAAATTAATGTTGTTATTAAGTAACTTAATTACAACTTCATGTTGTTATTAAGTTACTTAGTAACAACTTAATGTTTTTATTAAGTTAAACAGTCTCAGTTTCATTTTTGGTCAGCATGCAAAATTTTCAGTTATCACTCACCAAACTGTTACCTGGAAGGAAGGAAATGGATTTCTTGCACCAAGTTATGAGAGAAAATATAGGTTTGGACACACTTAAGCTATAGTATATTCCTGGGCTGGTAACCATGATCATTTCTCATTCAGAGCCAATATCTATCCTTACTCTACAACCTTGCAGTTACACTTGGTCACCTGTCTTTGGCTTATCTTCTCCCACTGACATCCCCATGCCTCCCTCCTGCAGGGGTGTCTAACTGGGGAGGATATGCTGTGGCCTGTGCACTCTACCTGCTCCACACTGCCCTTCACATCAGCGGTACCTAAGGAAAGGACTAGGAGTGGAACACATTCCCCCCCAAGAACAGCTGCAGGACTGGACTGCTAACTGCCCTCTGTGGACAAGGTGAAACACACAAATACTTTTCTGAATATTATCTGCTTTCAGGATTCCCTTCTGCTTTCGTGTCTTATTAATAATCAGTTTTGTGTTTTTTAAAGATTTAAATCATGTCCAGTGAAAACTTATTCAAGTTATTCCGAGTTATTTGAACACTGACTTCCACAGGAAATGGAACCATCTTTTTGAATTTAATTTTAACCATGGTATTAAACTACAACCAGTGACTGGATGCATAAAGATTCTATCAGTTCTCTCTGTACATTTGCAATTTGAGATTGGATTACTAACACAATGAATGGTTTTACCATTGCATACCCATGCACACAAATGTGTCTGGCGTACCCTACATATTAATAAAGGAATGAATTCATAATACAGTACACACATTTCCAAATTGTCACGACTGAGCTAGGAACCCCAGAAGCAGAACACAGATTGCAAGACAAACAACGTTTAGTTGGAAATAGGTGGTGTAAAGGGGTCAGGATGGTGCTGGTCCAGAGAGGGGTGCTGCGGCAAGTGAAGGAGTCCAGGGGTGGAGAAGGGTTGGCAGGTGGACTGGAGGGAATGGCAGGTGGGCTGGCTGGCTGGCTGGCTGGCTGGCTGGCAGGCAGGCAGGAACTAGACAAAGACAACAAGGTAATTAACAAACTGACTAGCAAGGCAAAGAGGAGCCGAAAGTTCTCACAAGACAAACCATGTACTGGAGTGACGATCCAGCAGGGACTGAAGGCAGGAACAGGGATTAAATACATCCTGGGGTGACGGGCTGATAGGAAACAGGTGAGCTTGATTGTAGAGGCACAGCAGGTGTGGAGTGGCAGATCCAGCAGGAGAGACAGAGAGCAAGGGGGAGGGGCAGGCAACACAGAGAGACAAACAGACAGACACTGACAGACAGGTCAAGGGAGCTGACCTCGTGACACAAATGATCCAACAAAAAGTTATCAAGTAAAGGAAGCCAATTACCTTCATTATCAGAACTTATAGGTGTATCAGATATAGCTTTAACACACACACGGGACAGAGATTTAATATGACCGTCTTCTCCTAGCAAAACTGAGTAACTTAGAATTTAGCAGCTACAGAGCCAGACATTTCCCTCAGGAGTACCTGAAAGCTCAGGTAGACAGAGACACTACTCCAAATAAATGCTATTATTGCTCTACATCTGCTGGATGTGTAAACTGGCAAAATACATTCACCACGACATCTTTATAAGATGATATGTACAGTTGTGTTTTCAGCTTTCTCCTGGTGCCTCAGGTGGCCAAAAAACCAGCCACTACAGCTTTAAAGACATTAAAATGAAACAACTTGCTTTGATTCCACTGACGTAATCACAAACACACACACACTCTGTCTGTCCTGCAGGAGGAGTCCTTCCTTTCCACTCTGGTGCGTTTTGGGATTCGAAGTGGGAAAACTGGTAACCTGGCCATGGAGGTGGATGGTTTGACCTTTCACCCCACACACTCTGACATAATCACCAGATTACTGGAGGTCACACTAAGCTCCACCTCTCAAAACCCTTAACCAGTTCCTCCTGTGTATTCTCAGCAGTATCATAGAGGCACAGTCCAAAAAGTCAATTATCTATATGTGTATTTGAGTATTAACATAATCTTAATACTAATCACTTAAATGGCTGAACCCACTCAGATGTGAATGCTTTTTTAAACTTGAATGCATTGGAATGCAGCACCAGATAGAGACACACTCAAGCATGCACGCACATACAAACACAATCAATGTGCTAATGGGTAAACTTCTGTTTCCTCTCTATTCAGACTGTTGAAAGGAAGTGAGAAAGAAAAAAAAGAGAGAATACACAGAGGGAGCTGTGTGTGTGATTTTAGACGCTGTCTTGGTTACCTTTCAGCCCTCTGCATTGAATACTGGTGGCAAAGCAAATTAGATTCAAGTAAAACAAGCTCTCTTTCCCCTCTCATACAGTTTGTGATGGTAGATGTATTACTGTATTGTTGCTGATGATAATTAATCTTTATCTCTAATCTCTTAAAATGGGCTTAATGACACCCTTAGACAGTAGCACACAGATATAAAGACTGCATGAGCCTTCCAGCTTTGCCACTTTGATAATGTCTTGGATGGTTAAGCATAAGGGCTACCATGTCAGAGATCTACAGTTCTAATCTCAAATCAATGAATGTAGCATAAAGATGGTTACAGTGAAGTTGCTAATGATATAGTTAGGCTGTGCTATTGTCATTTGACTACCATTTCTTTCAGTCAGATGTCAACACAGACTCCCCACCATTGGCCTTCTCCTTCTATTTTTAAACTGGAGTCAGATTTTGTCTAAAAGATCCAGCAAAATGAGTTTATGCTATCACCACAGTGTGTAAAATGGTTGTAAAATGGTTGTAGTGCCTTTTTTTTTTTACATGTACATGTAGTTAACATAGCTGTTCCTGAGTTTCAGAAATTTCCAAGCAGCTGTGTTACACCATCTAAACAATCTAGTTCACAGTTGAACCGGCAAGTGTCTGGTCAGGCTGAAATAATTCTCAGTAGATGTTCTCCACTCTGAGGTCTCAGTATGTCCACATGTACTCACAACAAAACAGTGTGTCCTGGAGGCTATATTTTACAATACACATGGACACTTACCCTCTCTCTCCAGCTGAAGAAGAGCAGAAAGATGTTGGTATGCAAACAACAAACTTGACTGCACATGGCTGCTTTTCAAAGAGTTTCCTTTGAACTCAAACACGTCTTAACAATAAAAAAATCATTTAGTACTACACTGATGATGTGGAGGTCTTTTGGGATGCAGAGACGATGAACTGAACACATTCCATAGACTTAAATTGAATTCCAACTTCAAGTTATTAATACATAAATTATTAATATGTCACCTTGTTCCTAAGATGTATAAATCTGACAGTGGACTATGTGCACAAGCATGAGAGAAATCCTCTTGATGGCCTCTGTGTTCCAACCCACATCCCCAACACACTTCTTGTAGCACCTCACCACTTTACATTTCATCTTTTTAGAAATACAGGTACCCAAACATATATACTGGCATTATCACAGCCCAAGTGGCAAAGGCCTTGGTCTTCAGCACAACTCACAAACTGGGACTATATGGGACTTTGATTCTTGAGCTTACAAAATGATTTGCTTCTCAACAACACTCCACTTGAAGTGTTTTTGTAATTGTTGAACATTGTTGTAAAATATTTAAGAAGCTGGAGCTCTGATTTGAATTTTAAATAAAATATGTTGCCACCAATCTAAAGTTTGTTTAGTACATTTTTGTTTGTTTTTTTCTTAGTTCAATTCAATTTTATTTATATAGCGCCATATCACAACAAAAGTCATCTCAAGGCACTTTTCATACAGAGCAGGTCTAGACCATACTCTTTAAAATATGTATTTACAGAGAGAGACCCAACAAATCAATAATTAGTTGAATTATGATACAATCTGCAGTTTAATAGTTAGGTGGAATTCTGACAGTTGGTGCTTGCTATTTTCATGCCTCATTGCCAGTGACAGCCATGGTCGGAGGCATTATGTTTTCACATTGTCTGTCCCATTCTTGTGAATGTGATATCTCAGCACCTTGAGTGAATTTGTCCAAACGTGTTCAGTTAGACTGAATTCATTAGATTTTGCTGGCAAAGATCACAGTAACTGTTACCACACAAAGGTTTTTGGCCATAACTCAAGAATTCACACGCTAAATAAACTGCCACTGGACTGGGTGGTGGAGGCATATAACTGTGAGGCAGTCATTTTAGTACAGTGTATGATGGTAAGGTTTTCCTTTGATTTGATTAAAAATGAAAATACCTGTTTGTCTTTGGTAAACATGGAAACTAGTTTTTTCAACAAGACAATGATCAAAAGTGTATGTATCAAGTATCACCTTGCCAATTTATTAAGTTTATATTAAAACCATCAGTAGCTGTTGCTAGCATGTATGCACAACAATATGGGACTAATATTGAAACCTTGGGGAACTCCCTTAGTTGTGTTCAGAATCACTGATGACTTTGTACTCGTTCAAAACTACATATCAAGGTCATTGCTTCCATATTTAATGTAGTTCCAGAGTTTTTGGCTTTTCTTTTTTTTTTTCTTTACAGTGCAAGTTAGAAAGTTAACATATTATTTATAAAAATCTCTGGAAAAGTATATAGTTGTAGTTACATAGTTTATTCTCTACAGAATGTGCTGTGGCCCCCACAACCACAAACACAAACAGTAATTAGTTTTGATCTGACCTGTCCTTCCCAATGTATTTCCCTGTGTCATTAGCAACTAGAGGCTCAGTCTGTAATAAACACTGCAGCTGTCCATCTCTTTAGGGTTGAGGTCAGGAATAAGTAAGACAGTATTACAGAAAAGCAGAAAACCTTCCCACTTATAAGACCCCACAACTGCTCTATTTCTCTGTTATTTAACATGATTTTAAGATGGAATTTGTTGGAAATAACTAAGGTTTACTTGAGCAAAAAAAATATTATGTCTGTGCTATTAGTGCATGGCACAGTTGAATCATATTAGTAAGCACTGTATCTGTGCAGTGTTGCATAGTAATATTCCTCTCATTTGGCCTTTCTAGTTTCCCTGCCTTAGGGGGATATGGGTTATGTGATTGTCTTGGCTGCATTCACTGTTTAGGTTCTTAATCCAGAAAGGCATACATAACAAGAACATAGGCTAATTGAATTGCACAAATAGGAAGGTAATAATGTTATGTTGTTTCTGTAATGTGTTATTACACTAAATGCTATAAATTTGGATACACAAAGCCTGGATACTTGTTGACTGGATGCATTTCTCAAGATAAAGTCTGACCTGACCTGCCATGGGAACCTATTAACCCAGACTATAGCCTGGTCCAAGTCAGGATAGTTTTCAGGTTTATGTTGCCTCACTTCAGGCAGTACTGATGTTATAATCAACCTGCCAGACTGAAGCAGAGGTTCGTTAATCTCCACATTTAAAAAAAAATCATTTTGTTTTATCGCATTTATTCTCTGAAGCTTTCAGCCTCAGCTCATCACTAAAAATGACCAAAACAAGAAAGATCACATGTTGATAGACCAGAAATGTAGCTGTACTATTTCCATGGTCATGAATTACCCTTTAAGTTAATCGCCTATATTTTAGCTTGCTTATTAATTCTTTTAAATGAATGAACTTGTGATCAACCACTTAAATCAGGTGTTGCATTCAGGTGTTCATAGTCTGTCGTTTATCAGAACATGTATGCCTCTGTCTGGATGTGTGCATCATCAGGGGGCTGATGATAACAAAACAGATGAGTTCCCACAACACGTCCTTATTTTACAAATGCAACAATGACAAAAGATGAAGATAACTACCGACTACTCAGAACCTTAATTTAATTGGCTCTCACTGTCAAGTTTATTTATTCTACAATAATCCGAGTTGATTAGGTAATTTCCTGTTATTTTATTGCGTTTGTTGTAAGCCCGTTCTGGGGTTACAGACTGGAAACATAAACACACTGGAAATGTGTCACTGTTAGCTCGGCTGAATGGATCAGGAATTTAGAAAACAAAGTAAACCCAGTAAATATTTTATGTAAAGCCAAAGAATGACTTTCATCACTCTTCTCCTCTCCGCTTCTGTTTTTTCTTGCTATCCTCTCATCTCTCCCTTCATCTCCTTTTCAGCTGCGACCTTTGATCCTAATATGACTCAAGTTTAATGTGACTTCCTGTTGAACGACAGCAGCCAAGAGCAGCCGATATTGCCAAGATTAATACACACACTCTCACACACTCTTATGCATTTTCTTTGTCCATCATAGCAGAGTACACACACACACACACTTCACAGTTCCTCAGTACCTCCAGAGGAAGGATTCTTTTACGAAAACAAACACAATGATACACAAGGAACATTTTTGTTTTCTCACACATTCATTTTCATTTTCAGCTCCTGATTCACCTGACGACTATATTTATTAATCTCCTAAATCCAATAAACACTGGTAACTCATATCCAGCCAAGCATAATATCACTTCACCAAGTACTGAAATGCAGACAGACTAGCTGATAACAGAGCCAGATCCCCTTGAAAGGAAAGTACTGTGACTTAAAACTTCTTGTGAAAAATTGTGTGTTCAGACAATTTTTGAACAGACAATCTTTCACAAGAATTTGGGCTGAACAAATTTAAACAGTTTAAACAGTAAATTGTAACATGTAATCTACTGATGAGTAACAGTAGTAATAATAATATTAATAATAAACATGTAAAGTTCATTGTTTCTTTTTGGAAGGTCTTGGTGTGATTTGCTGTTTTCTGAAATCAAAATTGTTCATGAGTAAATGTAATGGAACTGCAGCATAATCTTGGGTAAGTTACAACATTAATTATCCTGTTATCTTGCACAACAGATCACAGTATTTGTGAAGTTTCATTTTACACAACCATTT
>NW_026117812.1:0-10979 GCF_001640805.2 Lates calcarifer
CTGCCAGCGTCAGAGAGAGAGAGGGCTGACGTCACACTGTGAAACCACAAAGAGTCATGTAAACACACACAATGTTCTGTGTCTTGTGTTTTATGTTCGTGTTTTAAATTCATCATTTGAGGGTCACAACTAGTTTCATTGTATTCCCGTGCAATGACAAGAAAGGCTCTCTGATTCTGATTTCTCTCTCTCTCTCTCTCTCTCTCTCTCACACACACACACCACACACACACAGAGAGATACTTTAATGCTGCTGCATGGCTGTAGATAGCAAACACACGTAATTAAAAACATGAGCATTTCAGCATTAGCATTTCAAACTTTTATAAAAATACTCTGTCACATTCATCACTGTGAAGATATATCATTTGAACATTTATCATCATGACACAATGCTCTGACCAAAATGTTAACAGTTCCATAACAACTGAAGTTTCAACAATAATATTATCTATGTAGCAGTTTCAATTTAATATGTTGGAAATTATGTCCATAACAATATAGTGCCATTCTTATGCATGCATATAGCAACATGTAAACACTGGAGGTTGTTTTCCTGATATTAATCCTTTTATAGTACAGAAGCAGGTCTGGACAGAGGAAGGAAAGCAGATGCATGCCAACGTTAAAAACCACAGACTGTCCTTTTCAAAGCCCATCACATACTGCGCACCATTTGCATTCAGTGTCACCATCATGGAAATTTATCCAAAACAGTAACACAAATTTAAGGTATTGTTTTCTAGTTAGGATTCAGACTCTTTTAACAAAACAACAATCTTCCTCTTAGAAAAGTTCATTAGCAATGAAATACACCCTTAACATCTCTGTGTAACAGACATAACTGAGAATTAAATTTACTTGTCAGTAACTGTACAGGTGCATCAAAAGTATTTGACCTTCTAACTGAGCACAATGTGTTCGTGATAATGCAGCTGCAATTGTCCACTTCAAATAAAGCTTTTATTAGATTTTTTCTGAGCTGTTACTTTATTTCATAGGGCAAAAAAATACTGTAAAAGTCTTGCAGTCTTTTTTCAGGGTCAGAAAGAATTGTGTATAGATTAAGCCAGAAAATAAACTCATTTGTTACTCTCACTATTAAAGAGTTTCTGTCTATAGATACATCATTATAAATACAAGCTAAATAGCATCTTTAAAAGATGACTGTTTCCCAGCAATATAAGCATAAAAGTATATATTGGCATCAGAAAGTATTCAAACCCCTTCTCTTTTTGCACATTATATTGTGCTGTAGATCAACCAATATACACTTAATAAGCCAAAATGAGAAAGTGAAAACAAGTTGTGCCAATTTAATTTTAAATTAATTAAATGTAATTCTTAATCTAATTCTCACTTATAAAAGTATCCAGATCCTTAATTCAGTGCTTTGTAGTTTTTCCTTAGCTATATGCTTCAGGTCATTGTTATGGTGAAGGCCCATGGCCCCTGTCTTAGGTCTTGCATGCTGGTTGCAGGTTTTCTTCAAGGACTTCTCTGTGTTTGGCTGCATTCATCCTTCCTTCAATTCTGACCAGTCCCCTCCTGCCACTGAGCAGCACCGCTGCAACATGATGCTGCCACCATCATGCTTCACCATATAGGTATGGTATTAGCCAGGTGCCTGCTGTTCTCCACACATAGTACTTGGAGTTCTGCCCAGACAGTTCAATTTATGTCTCATCAGACCAGAAAATGTTTTCCTTGTGATTTCAGATTCTTTAAATTTAAATTTATATAATATGATTTATTTAAATTTGGCAAACTTCATGCAGGCTGTCTTTTACTCAAAGAGAAATGGAAATGGTGTCCTTCCAGCAGGTTCTGCCATCTCTGCAGAGGACTTTTGAAACTCTGTTAGAGTAACTGTTTGTTAGTAACTTTGTCACCTTTCTGGCCCTCCGGTTCTAAACTTCTTCAGTTTCACAATTATTGTAGGCCGCAGTGCCTCTGGGAACGCTCAGCTTTAGAAATAGTTTGATACTGTCTAAAACCACAATTTATTGCAGACTTCATGACTTGGTTGTGTCCTGACATGCAGGGTTAACTGTAGGACCTTATACACACAGTTGCGTGTGTAAACTATCCAAACTGTTCATGACCACTATTTTGAGTGCTAAAGAAAAAGGATCTGAACATTATACTATAAATGGAGGATTCCAGTTTTCAGATTTCTGTCTGATTTTGTCATTATGGGTTATTGGGTATAGATTGATGGCAAAATGATATTTTATCCATTCAACATTAAATCTACAACACAATACTTGCAGAAAGTGAAGTGGTCTGAATGCTTTTTGAAGCCATGCACTGTACATATTCCAAAATTTCTACTTAGATAGAGTTCACTGACATCAGGAACACTGGGTCAACCTTTATTTTAGAAAAGTTGTAACTGATAATAACTAATAAACGTTAAATAATTTATTAACCATTAATAAGCCATTGCCTTATTATAAAGTGTTACCATAACACTGTTAAATACTGGCAAATTCCCCTCCAAGGCTTCAGGATCCAAATGCAGGTTTTTCTGGCAGTGTTCATCACAGGTGAATAATTATACCCAACCTCCAGTTTGCTCCCATGTCTACACCGAAATGTAAACCAGACATTGACAGTGACAAAACAGAAGCCAGATTGATGCTGAACTCTGACACAGTGGCAGCTGCTGTATCCAGAGCTCACAGATATCACTTGAGAGAGAGAAAAGAAAATGTTTTCACTCCCAGTTCCAGTGGATAATAATCATGTGCACACAGCTGGGTGGGGAGCAGGCTCTCATTAGGCCACTGCCAGATGAGCCTTAAAGGCAGGTTAGTTGTGGGTTGATTGTGCGTTCTCCGCTCACTCTTATCTTCTGAATCTGATTCTCAAATGGTCTGATTGTCAGACTAAGCTGAAGTAAGGATGTGCTGCCTGAGGCCTCTGATAGCATGGTTTCTGATTGGTTCCGGATTATTTTAGTTGTCAGTCTCTGTCCTTTGGCTCTGCTCCTCCACGCTCATCACACAGCTGGATTTCCCATCACTGTCCACACATTTGTCAGTGTTTGTTATTTTGTACGATTAAGGGTATGATGGTTTTTCATTCAGTCCTGTGTGATTAAAATTGTGCTTTTACTGGCCGGGTCTGTTTTTACATTGTTGAGCATGCTGGTGTGCGTGAGCAGCGTCACAGTCGGGTGGCCATTGTTCTCATCGGGCGACCTCATGGGAATCTGTGCTGGGTTGGCGGGGCTTGAGTTGCCACGGCGACAGCAGCAACAGAGTACTCTGGCGAAGGGTCGGATTATGGCTCTGTACAGGCCGCGGCGGGCGCTTTCGCTGACAAAGCAGTAGAGAGCAGGGTCGGCCACGCAGTTCAGGGTAGTCAGCAGCAACGACAGGTGGTAGTAGTTAAATATTCCTGGGAAATAAGAACAACAGGCCGTGTGGTTAAGATATGTTTTCAGTCATTCTCGCTGCAAACTTCACAGAGATCTATCAGTACCTGCAATAAAGCTGCAGTCCCGCTCCAGCAAGGTGCGCACTAACAAGAAGACATGGTATGGGGAGAAACAGACAAGGAAGATGAGAATGGTGCTGCTGACTAACTGTCTGATCCTTATCTTCTGAACCGGCTGAGTCCCTGCACTCCGACCCACAGCACGAAGAACACACAGGTAGCTGATCTGGACAGGAAAAAAAAAGTTATCAGATCCATCAGGATCTTCAGTCAATACTAACTCCACCTCATATTTCCACTGAATCCATCTCTCTTTCCTTCCTTCTCTCTCCTTCATTAACAAAACTGAACTACAACAAGTTTACATCTCAGGAGAGTAATAGATGAAATGCTCATGGTAGTATACACAAAGCAAACATTGAAAAATGTAAAAATAAAAAAACAAAGTTGTGTTTTGCAGCTTTAGAGTTTAAATGGTCTTCTGAATATCTCTTCTCTCGCATTAGTTCTTTCACTTTTCCCATGATCACAGTGATGAGGGAGTGGGTGCAGTAAAGCAGGACTGACTTGCCAGACAGCTGATGGCCACAGCTGGCAGTTATAATGGAAGTGATCTCTGGAGAGCTTGGTGTCATCTGCTGTTGGTGTTTCTTATAAACTGAAAAGTATTAAGTCGTCTAACTAATTCTATCAAGTAACCACAGGTGGAATTCAATTTTTCATCAAAAGACATTGGAGTTGGAGTTACCTACAAGTCTAAGCAGCAGAATCCAGGGTTTTTGCCTATGCTGGGTGTATGATGGCTGAGTGAACACACTGGATGCATGTTCCATGTAACGGATTAGATGCTTTGTTTTAACATGACAAGGTAAGAAATGCTTGATCCCAAGCACTTGCAGATTTTTGATGCAGATTGTTTGGAGTCTGAAGTGCATCAGAACCAGTTAACAGGGTGTGAAGGTCCTTAAAGAAGAATAGATAATGATGAACAGATATGTAAAATATGATCTAACCCAAAATCTTTTCAGTTAAATATGATCAAAAATACATTTGTAAAAATTACCGATAGAATGGCCAGTGGGAACATGAAGCCAATGGTGAAACGTAGTTGACTGGGTACTCCCATGGCTGCATGGGGTAGTGCTCGAAGCACACTGATTGGTTCTTGCGGTCTTTGCTCAGTTCTTTGTGGCGGAAGAAAACCACACCCACTGCGATCTCCTTCAGCCAGATGATACCACTGACAAGCCACGCTGCTAGCGGAGAGAGAGTGAACCTGGAGACATGGAGTCAATCAGGTGATTAGCACCAGCTACACACACACACTCTCCACCACCATAACACTCCCACACTTTGTTTTGATTTATGTCTGTTGTACATTAAGTTTCTTCTCCATATCTATTTTTATCATGTATATTTGTTTCATCAACAAATATTAGACAAGACAAATTGCATCAGTACAGAGTAACAGTGGTGAGAAAGTTGCAGGAGTTGAGGCATAAACAACTGCTTTAATTTTACCAGTTCTGTTTCAAGATTACCTTAAGGGATGGACCACAGCCAGATAACGATCCAAACTGATACAACACAGGAAGCCAATGCTGATGTAGATGTTCTCATAGAGCAGGAAGCCACACAACTGACACAACCATTCCCTGTGACGCCAGTCATCATCCTGAAACAACAACACACACATACATTCACCAAGCACTATACTAACAATAGATTTTAGAAGATGTTCCTTTGAGATTCAGTCCATTTTTACATGCTTGCATCTTATCATTGATCTCTATGATTTCATGTACAAAATATACATACTATTTCAGTTGTATAATACAGTTTTAATAATACTGTTTTCAGTTTACCTGGAAGATGTACTGGAGCCACAGTGGTAACGATGCCAGGTATAACAGATCAGACACTGTGAGGTTCATTAAATACACTCCCAGCTCATTCTTCTGCTTCAGCTGTAGAGCAGCGTGGTACAGAGAGTACAAGTTGGAGGGAACACCAACCTAGAATCAAGATCATTGAGATTATTTTCATTTCCTGCTACAGGCAGTTCTGTTCCACACTGTAACCCTCTTCATTACACTCTTACTAAAGCACATGTTGAACACTTTGACTCCCCTCTGCTCAGAGGATAGCAACAAAGATTATGCATTTGGTTCGCTGCAGCAATTTTGATGTACTGAACATTTTTTTAACCGTCCATTGTGAGTCTGATAACGTTAAAGGAGTGAAACGTTTAATTTTTCAGGACAGAAAGTAAACTGAGATGATCAAGGTGTGACAGACAGAGTGCTGAGGTTGGCACAGGTAAAAATGAACCACATGCTGGGTCAACAGGTAAAACAACTTTTTAAAAACATTTAAACCAGAGTTCATTTTATTTTTATCGTGAGTGCCTCTGACCCCTCAGTTCATCATCATTCCTGACCTGCAGCTGATACCAGTTTGACATGTGTCACACATAAGACTGCTCATACTGCAGTTCACACAGTTCTACTTCTTCTTAAAGTGTTGATGCTGCAATGGTGTGTTTTCAAGGAGGAAGTAAGCTTTCTAGGACCTGAGACAGTTTCCTGTGTTACGCAGACCGTAATCTGTGTACCCTTTCCCTTCTCAAAGCCGCACTTTCATAAAATATTCAGATGTCTCAACAGTTCTGTTCAGTTACTCAGCATCTACACACACTTACCAATAGTACAAGAATATACACGCAGGAGAAGAGGTACTGGTGGATTTCATGGCTGATGGTGCAGTTGATCACGTCGGCCTCAGACATGGTGAACATCAGCACATCCCACTCACATCCACACTACTTCACCTTTAACATGCGCACGCTCACACTAATGTTTTCAGACATGTTCACAAATACTCAGAACTATAATGTGACAACACACACACACACACACATAACACAAATCTTCATGGTAGGTTGGAGCAGATGACCTCAGCTCGTCTCATCTGGTTGAGTGCTGGTCTTGTCTGATTGGGTAATCCAGTTTCATCCGGCCACTGTGGAACAGAGAAGAATTAATCTTAGTAGAGATTAGAAACATCTAACTGTATGTTAGATTTGTCTGTTAGATTTGTCATGTCGCCAACTGCATCTTAAAGGACCCCACTCACCCCGGACATCACCTCTCCCCCCCTGCCCTCTGGGAAGAGATTCAGGACAATCAGGACTAAAACTAACAGACTAAGAAACAGCTTCTTCCCATAGGCAGTAAAATGCACCCCCACCACCCCCACCCCAGGACTGTAGTGCAATAACACTTAAGACTGAGGTGCAATAATACCTACCCCCAGGACAATCCCCCGATTCACCCAGACACCACTTTGCAATGTTGATTCTGCACTTTACACTCTTTCATTCTATCATTTTGCACTATACCACTGTATATATCATACATATCACTCTATTTTGATTTTTATAAATTTTTATTCTTTTGACTTCTTATATTTATCTGTCATTCCAAGAGCTGCTAAATAGTGTTTCATAGTTTTTTGGAATAGTGACAATAAAGACCTATTCTATGTCACTGTGATGCTCATTGATATGATGATATGATGCAGCAGGATTCCTTTCAAAGCTTAACAAGACAGCCATGCCAGCAGCTCTGTCACACTGTATTATGAACACTCAGCATCCTGGTTCAGCCTTTAGCATGCTAACATTTGCTATATAGCACTTAACACAAAACAGAGCTGAGGCTGATGAAAACATCACTGGCCACTAGGACAAACTAAACTAAAATTTTGCACATGTGAAAGGGGTCACCAAGGCTATACCAATTTATCCTGAGGGGATCATGAATGTCTGCACTACATTTCATGGTAATCAGTACAGTAGTTAGGATAATCTGCTCAAACACATAAATGTCAGCCTCATGGTGGTGTTAGCAGAAAAGCAAGGGAGTCACCAGAGTTAGTAGGATTCATCAGCAGGGGAACAGGAATGTCAGCACAACATTTCCTGGCGATCCACTGCCTGTTTCTGTCCCACCAACAAACTGACAACGCCATCCATAAAGCCATGTCATAAGATGGCTAAAAAAAACAGAACTGTCTGAATACATTTGACAAGTCATGTTGGCGTACCACTTGGGTATGCTTCATTTAAACTGCTCTCTGTGTGGTGATTGACTGTTTCCTCTAAAGTGAAGAAATACTTCCTGTTGAAACAATCATTGTCTTCATGTTACTATAATATAATTCAACTGGTGATGGTGTCAGTAATGAAAGTCTATTATTACCTGTCATGACAGAATCAGTTGAGTCCATTTACTGATATTAGAATATTCAGAATGTTGTGACACTGTGTTGAATTCTAGACTGTATTATTATATCAATACCTACTAACCAGAGATATAGCTTTTGCTTTTGAAGATCATGTTATGAAGAAACACATAAAAAATGCTACAAATATTATATCCTTCAACTTTGGGCCCTCATAGAGATCAAAGCAGAACTCTTGTAAAAGCCACAAAATGATAAGATAAACAATAAGAAATTATTAGAAAGGCCTTCACGCTGGCTGCCAAACTGCAGTACAGGAGTGACACTCAACTACTCCATTTCTGCAAAAATTCAACACTCTCTTTAGTCCAGCTTTGTGCACTTATGAATAGCTACTTGGCTAAACAATCAGAGACCCCTCTGTATGATCTATATACAGTGTCTCATCAACACTGGTTACATTACTAAGATAATCTACTGTAGCTGTTTAACTGAGAGAGCCAGATCTGATGGTTGTCTGTTTCAGAATATTCTGTTACATCACACAACAAGAGGACGTTCACACGTTGAACCGCTGTTTGCTGACTCATCCTGTCCTCTCTGGTCAGGGTATGATGTTGTAATGGCCAGGTTCATAAACATTAACAAAATGAGAATCCATTCACTCCAGTGTGAAGACAGTGCTGTTTAATGGGCCATGTCTACAAGACAAGTTTATTCTTAAGTATGAAGAATTTGACTTAAAAAAATAAATGCTTACACTAGATTTTAATTGAGGGCTTATAGTACCACCACTCCATATAACAGGCAATAAATGTTGTATGCGCAGGAATATTTTAAAGGTGATGCTGAAAAAGCAGGTCAGTAATCATACTTTCAAAAAAAAAGGGCATTTATTAACATAAATATTAACACAACAGGAAATTCAATAAAAATGAGTAGAAAAGTTAATTTAAACTGCCCAAATCCAGATGTGTGAAGCTTATAGAGACTCATCTAAGAAGCATCAAAACTATAATTGAGGACAAAGGGTTGTATTCTCTTGATTTTTAATGTGCAATACTTTCTGAAGCCACTATAAAAGCAGCGTTGCTTCCTTTTTGTAAACTCCAGTTCCAGTGTAAGACCGAGTCGATAGACAGTGAAGCCTCTGAATATAACCTCTACTATATTTCTTTCTTTGCTTTGGCATACCAACAGTTTTAGAATGGCTCCATAATAACACACTATAAACCATTTAGAGCCACTTCAACACTACATACTTTAACCACAAGCATCATCCCTCTTTCTCGCTCTCAGTCTGTCCTTCTGTATGACTCCGTCTCTAAACAAACCACTGTCAGATTAAGGCAGAGCTGGATATACTGTGCATTCCTTTGGAGTCAAGCTAACCCAAGCTTTTAACCCTTATTCAGCCAGGTGCCGGGGTGAATGAGAATCTATAAACATACAGAAATATCAAATGTTTTCACACCTGCACATTTTCACTGACTGACCCTGACATAGAGGAGTGAACTTGGGTGAGGTGTCTTGCAACTGAAGGTCAGTGGCTGCAATGCATCATTCAGCCCATATTCACTGTTCACTAGGATACTGACACGGTGTCATTGTGTGTGAGTACAGTGTGTGTCAGAGAAATGTAACCAGCTGCTGCATGCGGAAGATGTAAATAGATGTAGTGAACAAAATGCATAGGCAAATTTAGGTCAGTTCATCTAAACAGAAAAAAGGACATATGTACCCTCCCTTATGTACTCCCTTACAACTAGCAATAACACATCCAGACTGAACATGTGTACAGTCTGTTTGATTCATAGAAGATGTGATATTGGAAATGATTTTCCTTCATGCATATGCATGCAAGCAAAGCACTGTAAATGACCACAATTATTTTATCCTCTGTAAACACTGTGGCATGAGTTAAATGATAATAAGTCTACATCAGGTGCAGCAGTAAGGAACATACAGGTGTTTTTTTAATCATCTAAATACATCTACTCCTCATGGGAATTATATTGCCAAGAAAGAGTTTTAGACCAAATGTATTATGTATTATGTCAGTTATCCTCACTATCCTTGTTCTGTTATATTAGCAAACAAGCAACAAAGCAAGCAAATAACTCAGCTTTTAACAGTTCCTCAATAACATCATATCTGATGTGTTACCAGCACAGCAAGTATTGATTAGAACCAAGCTGTTGACAGCTGGACAGATCACCAGTCCATCACAGGGCTGACACACAGAGACAAACAACCAATCACCTTCACACTCACACCTGCGGGCAATTTAGAGTCACCAATGAACCTGCATGTGTTTGGACTGTGGGAGGAAGCTGGAGAACCACAAAGCACAGAGAGAACATGTAAACTTTGCTGAGTGGAGTGCAAAGTGACATTTAAAGAAGGAGTTCACCAAAATAAAAATAAAGTTTACTACAACTGTTACCTTATTTTTCCAGTGGTCTGAAGAGTTAATTTTATTCTGAGCAGGGGGCAGGGGGTTATGGGGGCTGCAGATGTGGTTACAGCTGCGTCTGCAGCCTGGTTATGTTGGTGTCATGTATTTTGAGTTGGTGACAAAGGGGTACAACTCCATCGCACAACTACATCTGATCCTAATTCTGACCTTAATAACAACATATGGTGAATGTTACAGGTTGCTGCAGTTCACCAGGGAGCAGAATACAGCAGATTCTACTAGTGTTACAGTCATTAAAGAAACCCATGAACAACAGCAACAAAAAAGAATTGTAAATTCCAAGATTAATGTGGGCAGTAACCATCTAAAGTTTCCTCTAGGTGCTCGCTAAAATAATATCATGGCTGATAGCTGATGATATAGCGTCTCCTGTCAAACTAGCTGCAGCTAGGCTAGCAGGAACGAGTGGTTCTGTTCAAACAGACAGTCTGGAAATGATAACTGGATTTACTGAGGTGAAACAGTGTGTGCATTACTGCAGGGCAGACTGACATCTTGTGATAGACATCTGTAACCATGGTAACTGTACAAAACGATGACAATAGCTGTAGTCTCAACATACTTAAACAACTTAATTAAGAATGGAAATGGAAATGAGACATAACATGTCAGTGACAAAAACCTCACTAAACTGGACTTCAGCTTTTGTTGACTATAACTGGATTAAGATTAATGCTAGTTTGTACCTTTAAGAAAAAGAAAATAAGAAAAAGTAGCTAAATAATATCATAAACAACTGTTTATAGGCCCAGACCAAATAATCAATATAAACCTTCTTTTTGGTGAGTAGTGAAACAAGCTGTAAATCCAG
>NW_026117813.1:0-7600 GCF_001640805.2 Lates calcarifer
TAATACCTTGTTTACGTGTTGGTGGGGGTTTTTTAATGTGTAAATTCTTCTCTCTAGCTCCACTAGATTATTGGATTAATGAAAGCTCTGCCCATTTTCTTAGTATGTTCCATATTTTGCCACACCTTCACTCACCATTGTTGAGCAGCGGCAGGTGTGATGGTTTATTTGTAACTGGTTATCAGAAGTGTATTTTAAATATATTGATACTGAGAATATTAATATTATTTTGTATTTTATTAATGTAAATACACTAACTAATTAATGACTAATGTTCCCTTGCTAGCTAATAGCCTAATCAACTAATAGCCTAAGGAGAAAGGCTGTCTGTTGTGTGCACAAATAAACAAAGCATGGAAACAAATTCTTTAAAACGTGGGAACAAGTTAACTAAAACATTGTAATGAATTGATCAAAATGTGGGAACGACCTGTATCTTAATTGCACACAATTACATTTTGAGTGATCAACATAGTATAACGTGGCTTTATTTATATATATATCTATATATATTTCTCTGAATGACTACTCTTTGCAAGTAGATTATTGAAAAGTTTATAAGTGGGAATCAGGGATCGGAGCTGGAGCAGACAAAGGAGCAGCATGTAGAATAGAATGGATCCTCAGCAGATGGGTGGAGAGGTGGGTGAGGCAAACAAAGTGGAGCAGTGATTGAGAATAAACTTGAGGCATAGACACATGGATAAAACTGAAGTCATGAAAACACAAGGAAACGTACAGAAACAGGGTCAGGTGAGGATCAGATCTCCAGTGTGCTGTTGATGTCTTTGTTCTATCTGAGTTTCATCTTTTCATGAACAGGACAGTGAGCAGAGATAATAATGTTAAACCATTCTGGATTGGATAATTGGTAATATTTCCCATCAACCAGAAAATATTCCAAAACATTCCTAAAGATGTCCCAACTTTTGCTGATGAGCTACAAAACTGTGTCTGTACATAGGTAGTGTAGAACAAATTGTGTTACTACACTCTCTGATGTATCATAACAATAGTGCTGGAAGTAGTACTGTATATTGCCATCAAAATGGCAAGAAAAAAAGCAAGTAACAAAGGAAGACAGACTGTTTGGTTGGGGGCTCATCGTTCAGCAAGATAATGAGCCGGAACATAAGAGGAAAAGAACTAGATGGTGGCTTCACATGACGGAAGACGAGCACAGTCTCCAGACTTAAACCCCATGGAGCTGGTTTGGGATGAACTGGACAGAGGGTGGAAGCAAAGCAAGTACAACACAATGCACAAAACCATGAAATATAATGACAGAGACAGCGCGCTAAGAATGTATTGCCCCTAAAAGAACAGGTGATGCAAAATCCATAATCATGAGAACACCAACTGCTATGAATAATCCCTAGATAATAAAATAAGTGTAATTCAGTGTACAGTTTTGATGGTCAAGATGCATATAGCTTGTTAAGTACTTAATGGCAAAATATTACCATTAAGCAAGCCTAATGGCAGTGAGGTAAAAGCAGTGAGAGAAGTCTATAGAGTTTGGTCTGCAGGCTTCTTTTATGATGCCAAGAGCCCAGACAGCACTCTGAGGCTATATCTCCTCAAGAGGTCAATATCAACCACTTCCCCTGTGTCGCAGACAGTGCTTTCAAAGTAGCTGAGTTACTGTGGCCCAACATTTGCCATCACACGCTTATAACAACCATGTAGCAAACTGTCCTGGGTAGGATCCCTCTCTGAGACAGACTTTAATACTATTGAACATCGTCATATACATATACATATACATATAACATGGAATGACATGATGATTCAGTTTTGGTGATTTGAATAATGATGATCTTACAACTTACACATTTCACATGAAGAACCCTGGCATCTAACAAAACAAACTTTTCTCACATAAACAATATTTCACTGGTCTGAAAGCTGGCATCGTGTAAATCCAGAATTTCCCATCCTGGGAAAAGCGTCCCAGACTCCTGAGTGATTCCACAAAGAAAAAGTGCTTTTTGCTCACGTCATGTTTTATTTATTTATTTTTTTTTTTTTTTTTTGCAATTTCCCTATATTAAGTATGGTACACATTTCAAGCTGTACACTTACAGTCAGTGTCAACTTTATGTAAGACTAAGGTGTTGTTTGCCCTGTGGAAACATCTGTGTTGAGTCTGAGAAGCTAAGGCCACAACAACTCCCACAATGCTCCTGTTTTTACTTCTGCTGCTACTGTAGTTGCTTTTAACACTACAAACAGCTTCCTCCCGCATATGAGGTCACAGCTCTTGTTCTTACATGCTGTACAGTATGTGGGTTGACCTGGAGGAGCCTGTGTGCAGCACGCCTGTGAAGACAATCTGTTTTTAGTCACTTTCACACCTGATGACTGTGGACGCTCACTTGTTTATCTCACTCCTTTAACATTCATTTCCTTGATTCCCCCGACGCTCCTGCTAAACTGGGAGGTGCGAAACCTCATTAGATAAAAAAAATAGATAAATTTTAAAAAAAAGCTGAAAAACACTAGCTCGCTGTTGTATTAACTCACTGCACTTTGCAAAGGAAAACATGACATTTTGTATAAATGCACAATTTCATAAGTAGGAGGTGCCAAGTTCTTTCCTCTGTTTCTCCTACTGTACTGTATTACTGTATTTATGCAGGATGTGTAGCCAGTCTGGGAATGACACACCTCCTGGTCTTTGAGTGCAGTCTGCAGATGAGTCAGGAGAAGAAAGATGCGCATGCTCCTCTGTTTCCACCATAGTTAAAAGCAATACAGTTCTGACACTGAAATCTGTGTGTGACTTCCATTTCTGAAAACCACAGATAATCAAGGCACATAGGTGATGAAGGAAAACATTGGAAATGTGCAACGAAGTTTCAAAATTTTTCTGAAGCCCTCTAAGGTGTGTATCTCTCTCTGAAATTCTCCAGCTGATTCATGGATGGAACAATAAAAGCTGACTTCCAACTGAAAGCCTCTTTGTTTATCCTGTGCTTTGTGAAAAGTGGATGTCTCATACTGTTATCTTTAAGTTTATTTATTTGCTATGATCTAATGAAAAAAATAAAAAATAAAAAAAACTTGCAGCCTCCTGTTGTGGTTTGGACTGAGTAGGTGGTTTCAAAGAAATCTCACTTATTGGTACAGAGCTCAGGTTGTTTTTCTACAGTCTTGAGAGTGGAGGGAGTCATGAGGAAAATGCCAGTTTCTTTCAAATCTCATAAGAAAAAGCATGAAAACAAGCAGGGCTTAGAGAAGAACCAGGTTTTGACTGTTACCATCTAAACAAATCTCCTGTTTCCATCCCTGACCTGCTGAGTAGACGTTTTACTGTGTTAGTCATCAGCTACACCACATATTTTAGACTATACTGCTCCTGTGAATGCAAACAGAGGAACACAGATAATTACTTGGAGTGCCACAGATCATTCAGATTCACTCAGTTACTCATTCATTCTCTGCTCGCTGCCATGTTCAGTAACTGTCTCCTGCAGTAACCCTCCCACCTTTCCAGTCATTTCATTCCCCCACGCCCAAATACTCACCTGTTCCCCATTCCCTCGTTTCCTCAGATCAGCCACAACATTAAAACCAGTTTTAGGCCCTGTTAACATGTTTTGCTAAAAAGGTTCTGCATTCACACACTGTTGTGATAACGATCTTCGTGCACACTGATCTGCAAAAATGCTTGAAAATTCAGTAGTATGCATGCCAGGCCAGTAGATGGTGAGTCTGCAGCACAAACACTGCTCTTGAAACGCGGTTTCAAAAATGTGCTGTTGTTATGTGAGCATAAGGCCAAACGTTTAAACGTTTTTCTGCAAAAACTGTTGTTGTGTAAAGAGGCCCTTAATGTTGCCCTTGCACAGCCTGCACTTTGGGTCCAGTCTGCTGTGGTAGCCTCTATGGATCTGGTATCTGGAGCCTGTTTATGTGCAGCTGTGAACAGAGCCTCTCTGCTGTCCTTCAGGCCAGCCTTTTCCTGGTCCAGTTTTTTTGATGTCAGCCACTTCCTCTATCTGTTGATGATACAGCCCACGGAGGGCTGTGGCTCTGACACTCACTAATCCTCGCTCTCCCTTGTTTCTTTGCTTGTAGAGTCTCAGGGTGCTGGACTCTGGGTGGAGCCCTGCATTGTAAGCAGTTTTTTTGTCTGAGTATCTGGTAGGGCGTCTTATTCCTACCACTGAGCTGACGTCTCTGCATCCATATAACCCTCTGAAAGTGTTTGGTTGAGGCTGATCTTCATGCAGCATCATCATGGCTCCCATTGTCCTGCAGGCGGGATACTCAGGTACTCCTTTAGTCTGCTATCCTTCCCTTGCCACACTTATCCAGTGCAAATGACATACATATATATATATATAAAATATTTTGACAATGCTTGATTAATCTGATGACATTTAGTTGAATATGTACTATGTACATCTCCTGTATATACTGTATATATGCACAGGCTGAATTCTCTCACTTGATCATTTCTCACATTGCTGTAGGGACCAACACCATGTAGCAACAGATGGGGTAACTCTGAGCTCTGGTTATCACATATGAACAAAGAAAAGACTGTACATACATGCACAATCACTGCATACGTCACATGCCTCCCATCTGTTCTACCCTTGGTTCATATGTGCTCTTGCACACTGGTCTTGGTGGTAATATCGAAAGAGAGACTGTAACTGGCCTTTATACACTGAACTACATCAGCCTGGAGATAAAAGTGAAGAGGAGGAAAAGACTGTAAATTTCCCCAAAGAACAGTTGTTCATATGTTCAATTATTTTTGAAAGGGATTCTGGAGTAGGCCAGTTTTTCTATGGAAGTTTAGATGTGAACTGAAGCACAGTTCATGGGTTTGTACTGTCGTGGATGGAGATGAAACAGAAATACATTTTCAGGTGGAAATAAATGATGACAGTGGGGTTTTTAATGTCGAAGTCACTGAGACATCAAAGAGAGTCATGCTAATGGAACGTGGAACCAGATGTAAGCTGTGGTGACAAATGTATTCACATATGCAGGAAAAAAAAAGATTTCAAATGGAAGCTAGGGATTTACATGTAAGGTTCATTTAAATCCATCACACCTAATGAAATATATCAACAGAAAAAAAATTATTAGTCTGATTTTTGTTCATCTATGTAAAACTAATGTGGGACATTCTGGGTGTGTGACAGTTTCTTGTGGGTGCCCATGACAAAGGTACAATGGATTTCATATTCACATTTAACAGTTCCAGGTTTTCTACCTTAGTCGTTGTAAATGTTGCTGCAAGATTGCATACATAAATCACATTTACAAGATACAACTTTTATATGCACTTGTTGAGTGAGTTGTTCTCATGCTAATGCCTTAACTTGCGTGTGTCTGCTTGGTATTGATTACCTGCTTACCTGAGGAAGAAGACGACGGTAACACCTGTTTTAATTTAGTTTCTGTGATCCTGGTGACAGAGTTTCCAGCTTTGCAGAGTCTCTGGTGGAGCTGAGAAAGTAAAAGTAAAATGGCACCAGGAAGCTGTTTTTTTGTTTGTTTGTTTTGTGTTTTTTTTTTTTTTACGTTGCTCCATTTCTAAAAATGTCTGAAAATATCTATAAATATTTTGTTTGCCCCTTGATCACTGCTTTCCATTATTTAATGCCCTTGACTTTTATGCCTACAGAAATAAAATAAATTCCACCAAAGACCCACAATAAGGGCCCTTGATTCAAAGATTTACTTTATCATAATAAAAAGACCAGCCTACAGTCTACAGTCTCTGTGGCTCCTACAAAAAAAAAAATGAATGCAATATTAAGACCCCTTGGCTGTCTCTTGAGGTTGCATATATTAAAGTGTAAAGTGAAATAACTGTTGGGCCACAACAGGCCTGAAGCATCCCTTGGTCTGCTCTGAGAGGAAGAGTCCAGTTTTGTTCTCTTTCCTAATGAGCTGCTGGTGGAGATGACAGGCAGCTCCTCCTCCAGCTCCAGTCATTATTCTCTCATACACACTGACTACACTGCGTGCCCATGTAGTTCACGCGTGAGCGCATACGTGCACCTGCTCTCCTTGCACCCTGCTGCAAATGGACAGTAAATAGATACTGTGCATAAAATGAGCACTGAGCAAACCCACTCTGAATTGGCAAAGGGACAATTGTTTGTTGCTGAACAGAGACACACAGTGTTGATGAAAAACAGAGGGAAGCTGCTGTTTGTCTCAACATTTTTCCACTGCTGAATAATAAACTGGGAAATATTTGCTCATATATTTTTGCATAAAGTCATTAGTAGCACTATCATACACAGCACCTGACATCTAAAAAATGACTATGAATTTTGTGTAGATGTAGAATAATAATTCATTCTCCTCAATTTGAAATTAGATTCATGAAAACACTATTTGGATCACAGATTGCTCTGTTATGTATATGCAGTAATTTCATTTCATTTCTGCTATTAAATTTCAGGCTGCTTCATCTATAGATTCATCATCATTCTTTCTCTTTCTCCCAGAATTTGAGCTTCTCAGCAAAATGATCAAGCACGAGATCAGTTTTCTTATGTAACTACGTCATTATTCACACATAAATAAATAAATAAATAAGGCTCATGCTTGGTGTATTATATTAGCTACACTGACATCTTGTGTGTGCACTGTGCCATGGCTTAGACACTGACTGAGAGGCAGAGCAGCAGGGATATCTGTGCACAATCACACTGCTGATATTTGTTATCTGTTGTTTTTATTACTGTACAGAATTAGGATGAGGATATTGCACTGCTATTAACCTGCTAAGTATTAGATCTGTTTATCTCTGATATGATGGATATAATGCAGTTTGATTTGTTACATATTAACAAATTGATGAAATTCTTCACACATTCATGCATACTGACAAGAATATATCCATCCACATGGATATCACACAATATTTTTTGACCAATACAAAGCCATAATTTCTGTAACTATGGCTCATTTTGTCATCACTTAACACACAAAACCAAAGGACATGCACACAACATGCAAACTTTTCATCCAAAACATTTTTAACTAAAAAAAGAAGAAGGTATTTTTTGCATTAAAATCCTATAAACAAATATCAAATGAATTCCACTTTCTACAAACCAACTGAGGTGATAAATGGAAAATCACTAACATGTGCCTTTTGCATTATCAGTGTGCACGGCACAGCTGCTGTAAAGATTTATCATGGTACTCACATATAGATATGTAGGCCAAATTCATTACAAAACACTATAAAACATAAACACAAAGGGAATGTGTTTTACGGTATTTATATATTTCTTTTGGCATGGAGAAATCTCCCAGCAGTTACAGTAACTTTTTTCAAACATTTCATTTCATACTGAAAAACTACTCACATCATGTTTTTGCAGGTTAGGGTCAGGGTTAGGGTTAGACAGTTGTTCACCCCAGAGCAGGAGGAACACATCATAGACATGGTCAGAGCAGACAGTAGCATAACTCTGTGACAACTGAAACAGCATATCATTACTAATGTTCAGCAACGTTCACCCAGTGACCTTATCTGAACTGGACTGACTCCAGAAAAACATCACCTACTCCTGAAGCAGTTAACTGGACACCATCTGAGCACAGCTCAGTG
>NW_026117814.1:0-8714 GCF_001640805.2 Lates calcarifer
GGACCCTCTTGAATGCTGTGATGGATCTTGGCATAGTGCTCAAGTACAGAGCTGGTCTGCCTGACCCACAGGTCAGCACCATCATGCTCACCATAGTCACCTTGTGCACTATAATCTGGTAAGGACAAAAATACTTACATTTAAAGACATGTCTAAAATTATTATTATTATTATTTGCTTTTTGAGTGCAAAGCAAAATTATGGAAATAAATGACATATTGCTTCCCTCAGGTTCATCCTGCAGAACGTCCTATTAATCAAGTGCATGCGCTATACATTCAGCGTTTACGCCATTCTCATTCTGGGCGTGGGGGCAATGTTCACCAGAAGCTATCGTGTCCACAACTTCACTACAAACGCAATCTACTGTGGTAAGATCCCTAAAAGAGATTGGTAAATAACACATAACAGTCAGACTTGCCTTTTTGTTAATTAAGTTTGTGATCTTTAGGGTTTCTTATGCTCCTGATGACCATCATGAGTATGATCCATTTGGTCTCAGCATGCTTGTGCACGGATAAGACAAACAAACCTCTTGCAGTGCAGCCTCATTGGAAATTAGCGGACTGTAAGACCGTGTGCCAACCAGAGGGAAAGATCAAGCAAAAACATCAAAACTGAAATCACCACAAAAGATTTCTGCAAATCTGGGTTCATCTGATCAAAAACAAATTAAATAAATCAATTTATGTATCAAACATGTGGAAACATATTCCTGAGTCACAACATCTGACCATTTATCCATTGGTCTAACTTAAATGTGAGAATAGTGGTTATTTGCAATTGTGCACTTTACATTAATTACCAAAGGGGGCAGCAAATACTCACTTCACACTAAGAATGTGTCATGACAAAGAAAGCTCTGCTGCACCAGAAGATGGCACAGTGGTTCAAGCTTTTATATGGAAAATCCAACCTGAAAACAATTTTATATGGAAATATCTCAAATTAAATTATTGAGAAGATGCTTCACAACTGAATTTCATTAATAAAAAAGAATTCAAAACTAACTATTCACCCTGGTTCATACTATTGTGCGATTCTGAGATTAAATTTGATCTCTGTTCTTCAAAAACAGAAAAACCTAATGCACATTTGAACTCTTGACATAAGCTGTACCAGGATAAGGTTACAGAAATCAACAAATATTATAGCTAGGGTCTTAACTCAAAATAATAACATTTTCTTGACACTGGTGGATAAAAAAGTTCTTTGAAAGCCTCTATACCTTCTCCCACTCCCCTCTCTGTCTGTGACATGATGCTGCAGAGATTATCACACATGCTCAGTTTATAAGTGCCCTCTTTCTTGATGCGGCTTAAAGAATGGAATATCAAACATGCCCAATGGCTGTGGGGAAGAGCAGCACGACCTTTGATGAGGACGCTGAGCTGAATAGAACCGAACATCAGATGAAAGCAACAGAGAAATAAAAAAAATGAAAAAAGACAATGGGGTGCAATGAATGTGTCCATGGATGGACATGCTGACCACACAGCTGAGCAAATTGGTCTCCATATGTAGCACAGTTTTGTTTGGTGGGACAAATAAAGAAATTAAATGCTAAATGGTTGCTGGTTTGTTTTTTCCATATACTCAGAAATGCTACATTCCTCAGCCATTTTTGATTAATTATTAATATATTAATTATTATCAATTATCTGAATTGAGAATCATTGTTTAAACTACAGGGAATCCATAATTTTATTTTTCCCTGCTGTTGGTGAAGTGTTGCTTTGGTGTTTACAGACATTAGACTGCAAAAGTGCCTTCTGTAGTGGGTGGATGTCTGTGACCCTAATCATAAACTCACATTGGCAATTCATTTGACTGCCTCATTTTGGAAAATTCTGCAAAACGTTATTATCTCTGGCTTCATAAAGCAGAACTGATTTGCCGTCAGGGTGTTGCCGAAAGAGGCCAAGTTAGAGCACATAGGAGTGGAAAATCACTAATTACAAATCCGATCGGTGTAATTTAGTTTTGTGTACGTATTGGAGTAAGTAATTCTGCTTCCATAAACATCGATTTGGATGGAACATTACACTCTACTGTGCTTGGAAATGCAGGAATTACAGAGCTGCCTGCAGTGAAGATGGTGCCACTCAGTCAAGAAAATTTTCCATTTAAGTTAAAGCAATCTTTTTGCCATCATGGGGAAATCTGTGAGAAGGTTTTGTTATAAGTAGGGCTAAAATGATTAACTGATCAGTTAGTTAACTGGGAAAATTAATCAGACACTATTCTGATAATCAGATAATAATTCAAGTAATTTTTAAGCAAATCAGAATTTGAAATGTGAATACTTTATGGTTTCCTTGAGTACTATGATAAACTGAATATCTTTGGGATTTGGACTCTTTTACAAACATTTTAAGATGTCACCATGGGCTCTGCTATTGTTATTTTATGACCATTTATAAACCAAATGATTAGCCCTTGCTGTAAGAATTTATCATCACCACTTTGGAGAGCATTACTGTATTAAAAGAGAGGATAGAGATGAATTGGAAGAGCACACTCAAACTTTACAACTCTTACTGACAGTAAACTTCAAAATATTGAAATTTAGTTGAGTTGGAAAGTCTTGTAATCTTTTCACCTCTGACAGCATAATGCATCAGCTTAGTTGGTTAAAAATAGCAATGGCTTTTATACCAGATTAGGCCCAGTATTTGTACAATGCAGCAGGGAAAAAAAAATCTTGGACAAGAGCAGAAAATGAGATTCCCTTACATCATTTTCTGGCCAGTATCAGATTACACATGCCCAATCAATTTTTCTTTAGAACTTAATTTCTATTATTTCCTCCCTGGCAAAATCCCTCTCTGCTTGATTTTAGAAATACCTACAAGTGTTCAAAGTAATTTAAAGATATCAGGTGATACTACATGTTGAAAGTGGCAGCAAAGTCTATTAAACTGCTTCATGGATGTGACTCCTGAACATATTGCACTGTGGTGTTATCACATCATTCCTCTAGAGTACTGAAGGCCAAATCCTCCCTGGAGTAAAACACTGGGGGGAAATGGTAGACATGAAGGAGGAAATGGAGGTGTTTCACTGTCTGGCAGCCTTGTAATTGTTTCTATACTCTCCAAAGACTTTTCTCTCCATAAGAGAAATAACCTAGATATGCAAATGTGCATTCCCAATTAATTTAATTCATATAATTATGCAGAGAAAAGAGATTGGGTTGGAAAGAAGTCTTACCTTGTGCCAACTTGTCCTCCCACTCAAGCCCCCTCACTCTGCAGGGTACAGCTAAATTAGCTTGGAATATTGAGGCATGCACGGCTTCACAGATGAGCATCAATTATCTGTAACATTTTAATGAGTGGTCTTCAGCCTGTTGGAATCAACAAACAGTGAGTCGGTGGTAGTAATCAATACAAATAGAGGTTTAAATGCAGCGTCTAAATACATAAACATGACCATATGAACTCATTTTCTGTGCCTTTTATATTTTAATTTAAAATACAGCTTTATACTGTTCTTTATGTTCAAGCAAATTTCACGGTGTTCATCTATGAGCTCTGGTCAGGGCTCTCTGAGCATGATTTATGACTCATCAGCTACACTGACAGATCATCTGATTAGGACTGTCATCAAGAAACTCTTTTTTATATTGTAAAGTCATTTGGGATTGGTGATTTTTTTTTTATCTTCTTTGTTTCTCTCTGTTGAGGAAAGGATGAAAATGAATTTGCTGAAACTAAAATCAGAATGTCTTCCAAAAGTCCCCATTTGCAAGACTTGTATATAAAATTATGAAAAGGTTAATTATTTACGAGAACAAAATATTTCTGAAATCAGATCTCAGCAGTGTTATAGTTTCAGGAGTCTCATAATTTTCAATATAACAATACCACAAAACAACACAAGTAATAGTACAGTCAAGGCAAGGCTTTCAATAAAGTTAAGTACAGTACATCTTGGCTCTGATGGCTCTGAAGTTTTAAATAAAAGAATTTATATTGTACTGGTTCAACATGGTAAACAGCTGGTAGAGCAACAACAACATGTTGAAGTCTGACGTACTGGCTTTTGCTGGAGGCAAACAAACTTCAACAATCCTGAAATAACACAAAAGTGACATGGTGATGCCAATTAGCTTGGTGAGACAATTAGAATATATGTAAATGCTTTGAATTAATTAATCCCATGGCACAGTTACACTAATTATGTAGTAATCCCTGACTCCTATTGCTCCATATTTAACACAGACCCACTCAGTCCAGATATGGGGACAGCAGACACCAAAGAGTGAAATCTGCAGGAATAATTATGACTTTAAATGGATGATTTTTTAAAAACTAGATCTGACTAATTAGTGGTACTTTTCTGTCAGAGCAGATGAGCATTAACAGAGGTTTTCTAGGACACAGGCAAACCAACAAGGAACTTGTTGATGTTAATCAAAAGATACAGACTTTAATTTATAGTAGTAATTAAGGGATTAATAATTATAGAGAACATGGTTTTATAGCAGTCTGTAAATGACTTTAAAAAGATAGAGATGTTTTTCACATGTGTGATCATCACATTATGTACTTGCACAACAGAATAGTTTTTTTGGCACAGCTGTGTGTTTATGTTTTTGACTGGTTCACAGTCAGTCTTGCCTGCATTTAATTTGACTTGTGTGCACTGACTTTGTCAATCCTGTATTGTCTAAGCGTCTTGTAACGTGTCAACACAAATTAAAAATCCTATTTCCTCTTACTGCCATTGTGCATGCTGAACAAAGTAATTCTGTCTCTGAAATGAAAGAGTAGAGAAAGAACACACACACCCCAGGGGTTTATGAGGGTTATGTCAAAAAGATTCATATGAAGTGCCTGCAGAAAAAAACTGAAGATGGTTTGTGCTTGAAATACTGCAAAAATAGAATGACAAACTCAGTATTTTGAAAGTGCAATGTAGTTACATACTTGATTCAGAAACATTGAAATGTTGTCAAAATACAAGGACTCTTCATGCACAACACAAACAACTGTTTTCACTTATTTCACTTGTTTTCATCAAGATAGCCCAAAACTGTTCATAACATGAAAGCTGCCATGATTACTGAATATCAGATTGAAAGATAAAATCTTAACTGTTTATCATTTGTAAATTAGTCTGGCACAAAGCAGCAGATCTATGACCAAGGTTATGGAGTCTGGCAACTTTATGGTGACAGCAAAACTGAGAAATACACCAGTACATGACCTCCTGTAAAATCACAGCTTGACATTTTTACACTTTGGCTTTTAAACTAGATATAATGTATTAATTCATAAGCTTTAGAGTTGCTGATTGGCATATTTTTCATATTTAGTGTAGAGTATTAGCAGCATAAACCACAAAACACCAAGTATTTCAGATGTAATCATGATATGAAGAATAGTACGGCAACTGACACATCAACCCACTGAGGTTGCTGACTGCCCATTAAGAAGCCATTATTGCAGCCATTAAGGCAAATTATTATATTATTACCCTTAAAGAGACCCAGGCTTGCAATGAATCTGTGAGAATTCATATTTCAGCATTTTGCAAATCATCAGTGTAACAAACATCATAATTCACACACCAAACCACAACCAAAGAAAAAGAAGCTCAGAAAAAACAACTAATTAGAGCAAAAACTACACAGTGGTAGAAGACAGCAGAGTGAGGAGACATTAACTAAAACTTAGCAACTAGCAGAGTGCACTATATGGACCAAAAACCATCTAAAACCCGTCAGAAAGCTAATTAACTGCCAGAACTATGATGATTGTCCCCAAAAACATGAACTGACTAAACAGAGAAAAAACATCAACCCACAGGAGCATGTTAGCATCTGGTACTTACCTCCTTAAAGTAGTGATAGCATCCTAGCAACAACACCAAACTGCCACAGTAGAGACAGGGAAAGAAAGTTCACTGCTAGCTAACAAATATGTAATATCCACTTTGTAAGGTAATGATATGTCTATGCTGTTTATACTGTTGTTTCTGCAACACACAAATGGACAAAAAAACAAGTTAATTGACCATCTTTTTGCAAAGTGTGCAGTAACTAGCTCTGCCAGACGAGTACTGTTTCTCACATTGGTGTTTTCACAAGCACTCATATCAATACCTTTACCATGCTGTTTGTTGTTAATAAATATCAGTATCATCAATCATAACAGCATCCTTGGCTGTATTCACCTACTGAGAGTTTCTGTTTGCCTAATGTGAGTGAAACTTCATTTATTAAATTAGGATGAGAATTTTCCTGAGTGAACTGAATTTGTTACTCCAAGTGTAAGTAAGAGGCATTTCCATTAAACGCTCAATATGTTTTTACATGTTTAAAATGCATTTTAATGTCAAGGGAAATATCACTACAGCTGGAGGGAAGTGGAATGTGTTTATGAGCTGAAGAATATGGTAAATAGCACTTTGTACAAGCAAATGTTATGTTGAAAATAACGCTGCAAGCTGTGTCTGTGTGGCAAGGTGTCAATTTTAAAATTCTATGTCATGATACATCAAATGAGCATAACAATAAAGGAAGAACTAGGTGATGTAACTATAGACTTCTAGTCCTTTCCAGGATCAAAACCTCAGCTACAGTCCACAAAGTAGACCGAGGAAGAAGACAGGCTCACCTTCCTAAATTAGATGTGTCACTGGTGACTTCATATTAAGCCTACCAACAGGGCAAATCAAGGAGCTCAGACACGGAAAATAGGATAGTGTACCCTCATTGAATGGTGTCTGGCAAGGGATCAATTTCAAGTATCTGACTCATTGTACCCCAAAGGTCCAGGGTCTCTGATTGCAGCAAATTACAGATTAAAGGGCCTTCATACTGTTACACAAGTGCTCCCGATGCACTGGCTGGTGTCTGAGATGACATGTGACGTGCCGGGTTGGGGTGTGCAAGAATGTGTGTGTGTTGTGTGTGTGTGTGTGTGTGTTGTCGGGAGGGGGAGGCCAGCGGGTTCTATTGCTTCCCTGCACTATTTATTTTCACTGAGCGAGGTGAGAGGAGGATTGGAGGAAAGCAGCCGAGGTGCCAGACATATGAAAAGGGGAGAAATCAACCTGCCTGGCAGTGAAATTGTATATGGATGGGTGTCAGCCACTTTATACACACGTTAACCAATGTGAGAAGATAGGACAACCTCATGGTGTTTAAAGAGTTTACTGGCTGCAGAGCAATATTACATGAGTTATTGTAATTCTAAACCAGGCTCCTTCATTGTTGCATTTGAAAATGCTAATGTCATTTTAAAGAAATATGAAGCCTCAGCCTGTTTTACCTTGGCTGGTCCCTAGGAGCAGCAGACGGATGGCTCCTCTCAGAGTTTCCTGGCATGTGACCTTGAGTTCTTTATTAATTTCCTTATTTTTTTAGGGCAATACCTCAGGCTATTCACCTAAAAGATGTGTCAGGGGATCACTTGCGGCATAAGATCTGAAATTAAACAATTTCCAGTTAAAAGGACTTCAACTGTTCATTAACTATTTCAATTAGAAACTATTGCTGAAGAATAATTAAATTAGAATGATCAAATTAGCTTTTGTTTTATGTGTAAGTTAAATTTTTCAATTATTCAAAGGGTAGGAATTATCTAAGGTATTTAGTGACAGGATTGAGCTGATTTTTTTTAAAACATTAAAAATGGAAAATAACTGCATCAGTTTATGCTTAAAAAGGAGATTATTGTGCAGAAAAGTGTTTTGACTCTAACTTGCATTTAACCACTTGAATTAAAAGCCTTATTGAAGGGGATGATAAACTCTCCCTGGAGAGTATGAATTGGGAGTTCAGTTCATTTTAGGATAAAAGACATGTGGATTCATGTCTTGTCAGACGTCCATTATGCCTTTCACTCTGGGAGCTAAGTGACCGAAGATTCACAATTCATGCACTGACTCATTGTGTTTTGAAATGCTTTGCACTCAATGTGTCATCTTTGGAAAGGTGTGAATAAGACTGAATATATCATCTGCATTGTGCTCATTGAAAATGCAAGAAGAAAGGGTAAATAAATCCCTCCATGCCTGATAAGCAATCATTTTTATCTTTTTAAAAATCAACATATCAATTGACAAATAACAGCACACACCGCAAGGGAAAATAACACTTTAAGACACGTAGTAAAAGCATCTCTCAGATTCACTCGGTCACTTAGCTTGTGTGGGGAGTCATAAATAAATAAGCGCTGGAAGAAAAAAGTGTTGTATACTCAAAGTGATGTTGACAGCAACACATCATATGGCCTTGCACTAACATTTTGACCGTTCTTCCTATATTACTCTGAAAAGTGTCCTTGAGGGAAAAGAAAACAAGAACCTCATTCTGTCATTTTGCAGCAGCTTGAAATTCTAGTAACATAGCAAGCTGCTACAGTACTTCCAGTCTTGGCAAGTTCACAGCAACACACAGGGTCAGAGCAATTTATCAAGATCATTCCTGCACAATAAGGACACCTCTGTCCCCTGTATTATGTGCAACACCTAAAAAACCAGCCAAACGTTTCAGGGGAGATCGCCAAGGTGGAATGAAAGACTGTGTGCGTCAAGAGCAACTTAAGAGAGGAAATAGAGGATTTTTGATTGGGAGGGGTGTTAGTGGTAAAGATCACAACTCACCAATTAAAGAAAAGCGTGTGAAAAAAATGTGCTTGTGTGTTTGTCTGAATCCCTATTACTAGCTGCAGTAACGCAGCAGTTATTCATAGTGACAA
>NW_026117815.1:0-9573 GCF_001640805.2 Lates calcarifer
TGTCTACATTTCTACACATAGAGCATACAGATCAATTATGCTACAGGCTACAACACAGAGCTGTCAGGTGATAGAGCACCCTGTGGCTTCAGTACTCCAGTCTCAGCTCATAACACAAGGAGGCTGAAAACAACTTTAGACAGTTATGAACCCAACTACAAATACAGAGCCTCAGTCTATAAGCCAAACAGCCTCAAGGGGAAAATGCATACAAACACTTTGGTTGATTTATCAAAAGAAACTGATTTATAATCCTTAAGCAGATGGTTTAGAAGCTCCAGATGTTGTGTTGTGAGTGTTTTCACTGGCCATGTTCCTCCAGCTGCACCTCTATACAGACAGAGAGATGCAGAGGTAAATGTAGTTATCTGTGAACAAACATACTTGCAATTACTATTCAAGTGAAAAAAATGGTGTTTTGCAGTCCTCAAACAAAGATGTGGTACAGTTGGAAATAAAATCTAATTCATTTGATGAACTGTGACAGAGTAACAGTAACTATTTTCCTTTAGATATGTCTCTCCCTTCTTCCCTCCTCCAGAGACCTAGATTCTCCACCATCCTTCATTCAGCTCAGTGTGTTCTTCCTAGTCACTGTGAAATTTTCCAGAGTTTTGTTTTCCAGTCATTTTACCACCACTGATCCAGTCTCCTCAGCTGCACAGTGCCACATGCTGTCATTGCCCTGCTGGCTTTTTCCAACCGCTGGCTCCTGACACCACACCAGTGCTTCATTAAATTGCCTGGACTAGAGTTTCAGTCAGTGTTCCACAAAACCGCAAATAGCCAGACAGCACGGAAGAGTCCATTTCCTCCTGTTCTCCCCTATGGTTAAGGTGCATGGCACCTAAGTAAGCGAACTGATGCTGTAGAACATTTAGGACAATAGCAGAAAAAAGCAAAATGCACATCAGTGGTAGACAGGAAAATGACAGAGAGGCTAAATCAAGCATTTTGGTGAAGTGGAGACTGGAGGGAAGTGAAAGAGAGCAGGTTGTTGACAGATGGCCATCATCTACCAGGGTAGAGTCCTGCCAGAGGTCTAGATATCTCATTGGAGTATGGGCTATTTTGATCCATAATGTAGTATCTATTTTTACTTTAAAAGAAAAGCAGTTTCAAAATAGATAACTTGATACTCAGCAGTTTTAACATTTCGGTAAACAAGCTTATTTACTTTTTTCTAGGATGACATGATAGATAGCAGTACTGTATGAGTGTTATGCAAAGACCTATCAAGGCATTACATTTTAAGTTTTTAAATTTAAACAATTTCTTTTATTTAAAAAAATAATAATTTGACAATTTCTGGTTTTAAGAGGATAAGCTTTGGACTGAAAGGAACCAATATTGACCCATGATCTGCCATGTCAACATCACATGCTTTGTTTAACCCATTCATCCACCCAGACTTCTTCCCAGTGAGGCTTTATGACTTCTCCTTTGATTCAGTGTGGATGAGAGAACCCAGCACTTCTCTAAGACTACATACTAGGGCCAGTCAGTGCAGAGCAGAGAGGCCTCTCTCCAGTTCTTCAGTGGCAGGAGGAGTGGTGCAGAGCCATGCCAATTCCACCATTTGTGACTAGTGATAACTCTCCAGTCACCTTTGATCTCAACTGCAATGCACCATTCAAAGCAAACAGCAGATGGTGCATCAACTTCTCATCTCAGACAAACTGGCTTTGATAGTTTTTTCAGGAGAGATCAGGCATCCTGTCTAGACATCAGTGGTTCCTCTGAAACCTCACTAGTTTGGCTGTGCTTAGAGGAAGAATAATATCCTCTCTTCTTATAGAGAAAGAAAGACTTCTGGAAAACAGTTTAGTACAATGTATTCAGGATTTAGAGAATATTTGTATATCTTTTTTTTTTTTTTTTTTTTTTTTTTTTTTACAGTTTTTACAGACAGAAAGTACAAGTTGCAATTAAATGATATACAGACAAGAAGAGAATTATGTGATAAAGTGACTGAGACATAACAATTTTGAATAAACAACAAATCAGGTAAGTATCTTACAAACGCACTCTTGCAAAGTTAAGTCTGACACATATGTTCCATCTCATATGAATACAGACACTCCACTCTTCAAGCTACCACCTGCTAACACTGATACACAGACATCAAGATATTTACCAAAGTCCTTGTCAACAGTTACTCCACACATAGTACCTCCCATTCAGACAGGATTGTCAAAGGAAAACATTCACACAATAACATATACAGATTATTTTATTTGATACACAGTGTTACACAGAGCAAAACACAAAAAACAGTCAGGCAGAGAGCATTTTCAACAAAGTCAATTGTCAAGTCAGTTTTATTTATTCAGCACCAAATCACAACCGAAGTTATCTCAAGGCACTTTTCATATAGAGCAGGTCTGGACTGTACTCTTTAGATTATCATATTTACAAAGAAACACCCAACAAATCCCACCATGAGCAGCACTAGGCGACAGTAGAGAGGAACATTTTCTTTTAAGAGACAGATCTTAAAAGAAAGAAATCTCGAACAGAACCAGACTCAGGGTGGGCAGCCATCTGTCTTCATTTATAACTAGATCAGAATGTTATACACTCACCTTTGACCATAGTAATATCCATAGGATTAACTTCAGAGTTTCACACTATGCAGGGAGACCAGACAGGGATGTTTACTCTCTCCTCTCTTTGCCATTTTCATTCATTTTCATTGTGCCCATAGCAGCTGGGATCTCACAAACCCAACACAGAAGGAATCACCACCATCTAAATTCATGACATAACATCAGCCTACATACCTATGACATATGACTTTATTCACAGAATCCAGTCTCTCCATTATAGTCTCTATTTTATTTGTTTCCAGAGCAACCAAATCCACTTCATTATCAGATGGATCTATCCCACCTAGCAAGAAAATATATGGACAGAGCTAGATAGGATTTAATACCAGTCTGTTACTAAGACATCACTAACACTATACACCCCGCATTGAAATAACCCTAATTTATCACTTTATAATAAGCAACAGACTTCACTGACTAGAAACTAAAAGGTATAAGAAAACAGCTTGAATCTATAACAAACAAACAAAAATCATTCAAGTACAGGCCACTCTACAACCACCTGTAATAATCAAGTAGTTAGTATTCCAATGCCCAGAAAGTTACAGTTACGGTATACAAGCCACTCAGGGGCCACCATAGTACCTCTACCACTCAACTTAGCCCAACCACCTATCTCTAGAATTAAATTGGCAAGAACATCTTTGGTATGACCAGCAACACCACCCTGCAACTCATTCACCAGAAATTCATCCACAGAACACACATCATACATAGGAAAATGCTTCAAACTGTTCTAGCTGAATCGAACCTGTGTTCACAGTGCACACACAATACCCTGGATGACCATTTCCATACCACTTGGCTCTGTCCACCGTGGAGCATTTCTGGTGAAAGAAAACAGACACACTCTCCAGTATATTGGATCTTTGTTCAGAAGGTCATGTCTCACTCAGTCATACTACAAGGATTATCTACACTGCACCCACCATAGCCAAGAAAACAATCCTGCTCAACCACAAAAACAAGACAGAAACATGCTTATGGTATCAACGATAACTCTTGCTTATAGAACACATCTCTCTGAATGAAGTGACTGCTTCTGTCAATGATGTCATGACATCATGGGCTTCCATCTCTATGCATCATATCTGGTCATATCTATCATCATATCTATCCTATGTAAATCCATGCAGTCACACAATATTCTACACATATTGTAATCTCGTCTCATCTTAGGTGTTACGGTGCTAGTGTCTGCTTGTGTGTGTGTGTGTGTGTGTATGTGTGTGTGTGTGTTGTGCTCTCTCTCTCCACCTCTCTCTTTCCAGGTGATCGTTCTGCCCTGAATTCACATCACATTACTGCTTCTGCTCCTAATCAGGAGAGAGAGACACCAGTCGTGGCCAGTGGGCCTCTGTATGCAGATCGTGTGTGTGTGTGTGTGTGTGTGTGTGCCTCTGTATGCAGATCGTGTGTGTGTGTGTGTGTGTGTCTGTATGCAGATCGTGTGTGTGTGTGTGTGTGTGTGTGTGTGTGTGTGTGTGTGTGTGTGGGAGCTGTGGCTACCGGTGGACTTCTTTCTGTGAAAGGAGGGTGTGGATTGATTAACTTTGACTTACCTGTGTCTGCTTTTCACTAGTGTGTGCTGATTGTAGTTTATCCTGGTCCCTTGGTTGTTTTCTTCCGTTTCAGCACCAGCGTTTTTTGTTAGTGAATAAACTCCTTTTTTGTGGTTATATAATAATTCCGTCCTTGTTTGCTCTCGTTTCCCTCCCAGGACATTTTCCTTTACTTGTTGCCCCCCCCCAACCCTATTTACTCCTCGGGGAACGTAACATTAGGTTTTTCTCTTCCTTCAACCCCATTTTGCCAGATGATTTTTTCTTTTTTGCCCCTCTTTTCTGTTGAATGGTGTTAAATATGACTAGAGGCTGTTTAGAGCCACAGAGCACAGAACATCAACACAACAGTGATAGCCAAAAAGTTTTCAGAGGCTTCACTTCCTGAGGAGCCTGAAGAAAGAAAAAAAAAAAAACAACTTCCACAACAGCTGTCATCAAATCATCATATACTGCATCACAACATGGTACCCTGGCTGCACCACTGAGAACACTCCGAGCTGGTATTGGGGATGAGCCCCCTTCTCCAGTTTGTCTGGGAGCAGCCCATTACAGGCTACTGCCTCCTTTCTTGCTTCTGAAGCTTGTTCTTTTAACCTACTGGTCCTTGAGCGGAGTGTAAAATACCATTTGTGTTATATAGTCAGATAAGACGTGTAGATGACTCATTAGATCATCAGCCCAGACTATTGCCCATGGTTTCAGCCACCTGGATTTACAAACAAACCACATTTTCCAGTGGGTACCTTTAGTACATAGAAGACACAGAAAACAGTTATGTGTTCAGTTATGTGTTCATCCCAAACTCACAGCAGCAGAACTAAGGGCTTCTCCCCATCCACAGTTTCCTTCCCTGGTGTCTCTCAAACTCTCTCCTCTGGTGCAAAGATGTTCTGCATGAAACTGGTGTTACTGACTTTGTACTTCTCATACAATCTCTGTGGCCTGTAAGGCCTGAGAGCAGGCTGTAAACACATTCTTTTCTCATGTAGCGATATACTGAATGTAATACTGACTTTATACTATTTTAGTCCTATCATTATAGTCCTTGCTATCATGAAAAACATTCTTGATCTCCCAAACTTAACCAGTCAATAACTAACAAATAAAAATAATTTATTGTGTGTGTGTGTGTGTGTGTGTGTGTGTGTGTGTGTGTGTTTGAATGGGTCCTATTAAAAAGTAAAAGTCTGCTTAAACCGTGACACCACATGTTAGTGTATCAACTTTCACATGAAATGATAACTGTGGTGGTGAGTCACCTTTATTTGAGTATTTACAGAAATATATCTAATATATACACATTCATTACTTACTAAGGCTATCCTCCATATACACATATATACTTTGACTGGTCTTGGGCTAGTCTTTTACCCCATACTCATTTGAGAGCACGTCTGCGATATGTGTTAAGCTATCCAGAATATGAGGAGGAGAGAGGAAAAAGGAGGGAAACAAAAACAGAGGAGAGAGTGAATGCAGGTGGGTGGGAGGCTGGTAAAGAAAGAAATGAGGGTAGAGAAAGCATACAAACAATAAAGCAGGATCAATAAAACCATCTCAGTGTTAGTCAATGTTCTGCACTCACATGGAAGTCTGTACCCCAAGCCATGATCAACAGAGTAAACTACAGAGGGTCTGAGCTTGGTCCGGGCTGCCTGCATGCTCATGGTTGGAGGTGTGGATGAGGGTGCTGCTCTGCAGGGTCAGGATGTTGTGATCTCAGCTGGGCTTTGAGGACAAAATCATTACAAGACCTTTGCCATGGACATTACTTAAGAGCCATATAATCTGTCATGGCAATACCCATTCAGACTCTATGAATACTGAAGGTGGATGAAATGTTAGATTTTTAACACAGGTTTTCTTTTTTCTTTTTTTAACTTGTTACTTTCCAGATAAAGGGTTTGTATTCAACATGACTGAAGCTAATAGATTTTTGCTTAAATGTTGTTGTTTTTTTGTCCTTTCCTACTTCCTTACCTTATTTTATTGCTTGTTTCTCAACTCTCCCCTTTTCTCTCCTTTTCTTCTTTATGTCCAGTTGTTCCTTTTTTCTTTTCTTCTTGAAGGGGATCTGTGTGATTGAACTCTGCACAGAAACACTGGGCAGGTAATTAAACTGTCCATCCAGCCTCAACCTCCTTAACACATTATCATTTAACTTTAATGCTACTCAAACACAGATCCCTTGGAAAAACCTCTAAAACCTCATCAAAGACCATTTGAAGATCCCTGAATCCTCTCAAAGACCCCCTCACAACATCAGCAAGCACAGGAATCTGCAGAAACCTGAGAATCTTTGAAGGGACCTTAAAATCTTCCTAAGAACACCTGGAAGCCCTAAGTTATGATTGATTAGTCATTATCTGAAGCAACTGTTAGCTAATTTATTTCAAACCTGTCCAGGCTGGTGCTGATAATAGAGGGACACACAGTTTCAGTGGTGGTATGACCAAGACATCAGGATTATCTGTGATCTGTTTGAGACTGACAAACTACATGACCTAGATAAAACCAAATCTCTATGGTTTTATTAGACACTTCACCAACTAAATCTTCCTGTAGTGCAGCCAAAGGCGTCTCCCATAGATTCATTTTTCTTACTGTGTTGCAGCTCATTAAGAATTTCATGTGTCAGTTCTATGGAACATTGTAGTCCTTCAACTTATTCAACACACACAGAATTAAAGTAGTATCTGAGAGGGAGCTGGGGGTGGAGATTGAGGAGGAGGCATGGTCTGATGCAGTGGAGTCGATAGGGACATACAGTACCTGGTGCAGCACAATCAGCACAGGACACACCTCAAATGCAAGACAATGCATTTTATTTCAGTGGATTAAGCCCACCCCGAATGACCAGCACCCTCTTCTGTGTGTCTCACTGCCCTGTGTTCTCCCTGTACCTGAACTGCACTTCATTAAAGTAAACTAATGCCTTAACCTGTAAGCAATAACCCTAAGAAAAGGAGGGAGCATCAATGTCACATTCCCAACTTTGCTACAGTGTGAAAATTATACAATACACTCCTATCTCTTGACTGCATCATTGTTCCATTGTTGAACAAAAAATGTTACTCTTTCTGAGAAAGGATATTCTCATTCTCTGTGGTTGGCATTGAACAGGCTGTCCAGTAATGTTCCATTAAAATGAGAGGATGTGGGCACAGATAGCTGAGTGTGTCGGTGTGTTGGCCTCTTGAGCAGGAGACAGAGCTGGAGGTGATGTGACTGGAGTTTTCCTCTCTTCTGGTCACAAAAGAGCTTCGTTTCTGCAACTCACAACTTTCACATCCAGATCAGCTCATAATGTCTCCATCACACCTGGAGACACAACTGACCTCTGCATGTCAGACACCATCACCCACTGCCTGTTGCAAGGACCCATAGACATATTCAGGATCATACTGAAGTAGAAAATGTATGTGTGTGTGTGTGTGTGTGTGTATGTGTGTGTGAGAGAGAGAGAGATGTGGGGGAGTGAGAGTCCCTCACTGTAGGTGGTGGGTGTTGCTGAACATGTCAGCAGTCATATGGACAGAGGGGTTTGGAAACATCCCGTTACAACTCATACGTCAGGCCTTACAGACTTGGTTGCTCCAAAAGATCAGCACTATTCTTTAGCCCCTTATCAACCTTGCATTTTCAAGGGCAATAACATTTTGATTAGAAATGAGAGAGAGAACACAGAATTGTTATCAGTGTGAGGTTACTGTACATCTGGAGGTAAACTCTCAGAAATATTAATATAAATTTCCACAACAGTAGGATGTGAATGAAAACATATGAAATGGCTGAGATAGAGTCATCGTTTCCTCAGTTTTTTAGGATTAAGCTAAGTTCAAGTAAGATGCCTGCATTTTCAACACACTGTTGGTCAGCACACACAAACGTGCAGCTCTCTCCTCTAGTCATGAATCTTTAGCTGACAGGGTGAAGACATATTTAGATGAAAATGGGTCAGTGAATGTCACATAGATTTGATTTATCCTGTTACAACCCCCCAGTGAAAACAATTATTGCTGCAGTTATGCAATGTCAAGAAGTTGTGATTACACAACTCTGCTCTCTCGCTTATAATTTGAAACAAACATTACTGTTTCAGATGTTGCAGTTATTCATCATAATCACAAATATATTTACACGCAAGAACTCTCTGTCTAACTGGATTCCACTGCAAAAACCTATAAATTCAATTTGATGTCGTACAGCTCACCTGGTGCCTGGTGCACAAAGGTAGAACTGTTGTATTACTCGGTATGAACATGCAGTGCCACCACCTGGAGACAGAGATATTACACTGTAAATGATGCTGAAAATACTTCATATCTGAATCACTGTGGCATAGTTCTGGTCATTTGTCTCTTCCCAGTGACCAATCAGATTCAGACGACAGGTGAAGGGAGGCAGATGGAGAGCACAGTGAGGATGGCAGCTGCAGCAGCAGCATCAGTTCTGCATGGATGTTGGAGATCAAACTGGAGATCACTGACAAAGGTGAATGAAAGTGAAATTAAGGTTTAAGACTGGCTAAAAACATAGTTTCTCCAAATCTGAGATGGCCAAATAGCCAGAGTATCTTGAGGAAAGAAAAAAGAAAAGAAAAGAAAAGAAAAGAAATTGATGATGAGTCAGATAATAACAATTCCTACTATTTTTACAGTCTGTGCACCATGGCCTCACAGAGGTCTGATCTTTGGCCACAAGATGTCATCAGAGCCTAAAAAACATTGAGTGGTTGATTCTGGGGTTAATCTGCACAGTGTATATCACAGTGAATGGTTGGTTTTCATTACTGATGTCTCACTGTTTGTTCTGAGGTGGTGGTAAGGTGTCTGTCTGCAGAATATAACCCCCAGACAAGCAATCCAATAGAGAGAATAGCCTAAAACGTCACACGTAATATGAAGAAAAATCAATATATGAACAGTAGGTACGCCATCAAGTTTATGTGTTATTTGTTTTAACGTACAGGTTTGAGAGTTGAACCATGGAGCTAGCCTCTTTTGCTTTATTGCTTTCTTTTTAGGGGGCAATAGAGTCTAGAGTTGTATGTAATGAGCCTGTCCACAAGATAATCAAGTTGGGAGAGAATAAGGATAATATGGGAGTCCTCTGTTAAATTGAAATTTGACAATGAATTTAAGGCAGAGGGAATCACTTCCGTAAATTTAGCTACTGCAGAAAGATTTCTAGTAAGGACATTTTTGCCTGTTGACATGTAGTCCAGTAATAAGAATTCAAAAGTAATTAAATAGTGATCTGATAAAAGGGGATTCTGTGGGAAAACTATTAGATGTTCAATATCAATACCATAGGCCAAAACAAGGTCAAGGGTATGACTGTTGATTACGTGAGTAGGCTCATTTCATACTGAGAGAAGCCAATAAAGTCCAATAAGA
>NW_026117816.1:0-12530 GCF_001640805.2 Lates calcarifer
TTATATTTGCGAACAACATAATAGGTTCATGACTCCCATGACACTAGCTGTCTCATGTTGGCTCTTCTTTCCTGTTATGCTTCATGTGAAGATCCTGCCTCAGAAAATATCCTTTATGTGATGTTGCATAAATACTAAAATGAGAAAATATGTTCTGTTATCAATAAGTCTTCTTCTCTCAGCAGTTATGATGTATTTTACATGACAGCCACAATGAAACTCACTTCATCCTGGTGATGGAACCGAACGGAGAAAGATGGAATTCCACCTACTGAACGCAAAACCCATTTTCAATTACACAAAAACCTTCAGCGTGTGTGTTAGTGCCCACGCGTGTGCGTTTGGTGTTTGTGTAAAAGAAAAGGGATTGCTCTAAAATGCAATCCAATCTTTGAACAAATGGGAAAAGAAAAGTTACTACAACCCGAGTTTGAAAACGCGTTCAGGTTAGTGTAAGTAGAGCAAAATTGCTTGGTGTTTTACTTGACATCCTGATAAGGCAAGGTATGCCATCCTTTTTCTGTAATAGAAAAAAATACTTTTGCTCAAATGTTATCTGAAGGCTTGAAGTTTTATGAGTGCAACAGGGTTAGTGCCAGGCCACACTGGGTATCCTGGCATGGATTTAATGGAGGCTGATACAGGCAGTGAATCACTTTTGTATATACACGGCTAGATGAAACTGAATATTGCCAGCATGTTTAAGTCGGTCTGTGTCACCATGAAATATATTCAGCCACAAACTGAGCAGTAAAAAAAAAACGCTCAGAAAATCAGTATATTTTCAAATGATGTGAAATCAAAAATATTAAAGTCGGTGTGTTATGATTCAAAGTAATAAATGTGCCCAGATGCTCCTCATTCTCTGTTTCCTGAAATAAAAAAATCAGGCTTTTCCATCATACTGTGCCCGCGTCAGATCCAAAATAAATTAGACTGAGAAAATGGCTCATAATCCACTCCTGACATATGCCTTTCAATGTCACTTAGTGCAAAAGCTTTTTGCAATCAGCAGTCCATTCACTATCACCATCCATCGACCATTGCCGTCCTGAGGTTTCCCCACTGAGAATTGCATGAGTTTACAGCACATAGCACAGGGGGACACACATGTGTACCTCATCTCAAGGTTGGTAAACACAAATCAAAGCTCCATTTGGTGATGGATCCTTGGAAGGGTCAGGGAGACTGATGATGTGTGTGTCTGAGTGAGATGGGGCCTTGATCTCAGGCTGTTTTGCCAGGAGGGATCAGTGGATAGAGCAGTGAGACAGCATTGCTTCAGGTTGGACAGGCAGTGTGCATTTAATGTATTTACTGTATGAATGTGTGACCATGTGTGCCTGGGATACAGACGGTCTTCATTTCTGTGGGCACAGGCAAAGGTTCTCCAGTGAATAAAGTGCTATGTTTTTGTAGTGCATACAAGCTGTGCAGATCGTTGATGTATACAAAGAGTAGACCCTTTTCATGGCAGACATTTTGACTTGACAAAGCAGGAGAAGTACAGGTAGCATTAATGACATTAATGATGGCTGTATTCCATTTAGGTGAGCCAGTCCCTGGGCATTGTGTATTCACACTCACTTAAATGGTTTACTGTTAAATGTTAATCATGTAAACTTGTACTGCTTTAATATTTTAAGTAATGTGAATGCTTAAAAATAAACATTAAAAGTGTTTTAATAGTACAATTCTTACCATGCTCACCATCTTAGTTTAGCATGTTAGCATGTTAATCTCTGTTAATTAGCACCAAATATAGTGAGACTTAACAGAAATTTTGACCTGGTGATGGTGCTAGATTAAAAGTTAAAGATCACCAAATATATTAGAAATAGATCCTGATGCAGGCATGACTGTGTGCACCAAATTTCATGGGGATCCTTCCTTGTGGTGTTGCAAGAGGAAATGTCAGGCATCACAAAATTCAGTAGGATTCATCATCTAGGAGCATGAATGTGTGTACAGGATTTTATGGCTATCCATCCAATGGCTGTTGAGAGTGGTGGTGCAAGAGGAAACATCAGGGGATCAGAAAAGTCATCCAAATTTCATGACAAGCCATCCAGTAGTTGTCGAGATATTTCAGTCAGGACCAAAGTGGTGGACAGACCGATAGACAGACAGTGCTATCCCTAGAGCCGTGCCACTGGCACAGCAAAAACATTCAGGCAGCACACACTTTGCTGTTGCAAATTTGTAGTATATAAATGTAATTTCTGAGAGACAGAGTTGGCCTGGAATGTAATTGCTCCATTGTGCACATTTTTATACCACAGTTTCTGAATTCAGGCTGTCTGGGACAGACTAAGTCAAGTAATAGCAGACCAACCTTACACTGCAGCAGTTATAGCAAACAGTATTTTTAACAGTATTTTTTAAGCTATAAGAGCAAGTAAATGGTAAGCTGTGGACATAAGATGAAGTTAAAATGCAGTGTTTGAAATTTAGAATTTGCACTGAGGATGAAGTCAGGAGTGTCATTGTTTAAATGCAAACAGACAGAGTGAGAGTAATGTGAGGAGACAAGAGTTTTGGGAGCATGTGGCTCAGAAGTCTGTCCCTTTAAGCCCTCTGAGATAGCATACTGGGACTACTTCCAATTGAAACTTCAAATCCATCTTTTCTCTTTGGTTTCTCATTAGCCGTTAACAGATGATGCATCCCGGAGACAGAAGGCAGAGAGCACGTAGCGGTGTACAGCAAAGCCTCTGGTGACTGATATCAACCCCTTATGCCACCCAGGTCTTGTGATTTTGAGATTTTTCAGGTGAGCGATTTCCCTTTTCCTTTGCATGCCTCAGATCGGGGGTTGGGCTGATCTCAGTTAACTCTTAATAAGCCCCATTTCACGGCATGCAGCCAAGAGATTAGATCTGACAGGGCAGGCGTGGGCTAGTACTGAGACTACAGATCTGCAGGCTAAGCTCTGGATTGGAAATGTTCCAAAGCCTGGTGCAGCTTGTTGGATGGAGAGCTCCTTGCTGCATGATGATACCAGGAGCATGTGTGTGAGAAATTCCACGCTCCCTGTTGACCAACCCACCTGCTACACTGCACCTTAATCCAACCTTTACTCTCCTCCCAAGATATATGGTTATAAATAAAAGTTTATAGAAAAGGGTACCACTTTCCAACTTTCTCACCACCATATTGGTGTCGTTTTCAACTGCTGACCTATCTCACCTTCCACACTGACTGCCTACATTTTATGAGGTGTAAACTGTTGGTTTGGGCTGCGCAGCAGCATATGAATAATATTCCATATGAAGCTAAAGATGGGTTCTCACAGCCCGGGGTGCAGGCAGGTGAACCCAGCTCACCACATGGCTTAGAGGGAGCTTATTAGGCACTGAGCAGAAAACACATTATCCACAGTGGGCAAGGCCACCGAGGGTGATTTCCATTATGAAAGCCTTTAATTCCACCAGTATGAGTAGAAGGGGGGAGAGTGGAAATGTGGAGGAAAAAAGCTTGGAGAGGAGCTGCACACTGGCTGCTTGGCTTGTACTGGTCAGATGATATTTTCAAGTCCTGGCTGGTATTGAAGAGAAATGTGATTTCTCTAGCTTGCTTCTTGAACACAGCTCTATAAGTAATTACATTGTTGACAATGAAAATGGACAACCTTCTGACCCCACTGACTTTTTCCTACTCTCTTTCTGTCACTCTCCTTCATTTAAAGTAGTATAATTAATCAAATTAACCCTCTGGGTATTTGTTGCAGACAGATAAGAGAGAAGGTTGATAAGCGTTTGTTAATTTTTTATTTATTTTTATTTATTTTTTTAAATAATGACCATACTCAATATTTCCTCCTGTACTTAGCCAGGTAAACAACATTAAAAGGTTTATTAATTTATCTCCTGCCAGATCCAGCTAAAGAAGAGAGACAGACACATACAAGCCACTTCATACTGCTGTAGTCACACAGCATAATTAAGTTTTCTTTTACACAGTCACTCAAAGAAAACTATCAAATTAATGGTTAATCATACAGAATGACTCCTGCTCCTTTTACTGTCTGCATATACAGAGAAAAACAGATAAACACTGTATTAACACCATCCACACAGACAGTGAATTTTTGATTCTGTAGCATAGCAGCATTGCAAACCTTATTTCCCCTCACCGTGCACCTGTTATTTATTTACACTGTTTATGGTATTTATTATTGTTTGTGCTCTTCAACAGGATGAATCATGGCCATTTTCCCTCCTGTCAAGCCTTATTGTAAACCTCATATATTGAAAATATCAATCTTTTGTATATGTGGGACAAAGTCAGCTTTACCCGTATGAACAATGCATACATACTACCCCCTTGAGGTTTGAGGTTGCAACTGCAGTCAGGACTAAACTGAAGTGACTGCATTTACCCAGATAGAAAGATAGATAAATAGATAGTATAACTAATAGCATATGCATTGTATTGTTTTTAATGTTACACCAATTTGTCTCTTGTAGAAGACAGCATATTGTTCTGCCCATGAGTTTATATCATGTACTACATTTGAGGTTAATTTCTTGCACCTGCTTTTAATAATCTAATTAAGAGTTTCCTTTTAGAGTCTTAACACTTGCCTTTTCGTAGCCTCTCAAATAGAGATTTGATCTTTGGTGGAATACTGTAACACACTCAGCTGTCGTCGTGGGAGGTAAATGTCAGTTCTGTTATTACTCTGAAAAATTATCTTAATGAAAAACTGTCAATATTACGCTTAAATGTGACAGCACTAGTATCAGCTTTATAGCAAATATATAGTTTCTTGTTTGCGTGTTGGTGGATATCTTACTTATAATGTGTATATGTTGTCGGAGCATTAACCACAATATGCTAAAATAAAGGCCGGATTGCCTGACAGTGCATGTGCTTGAATTGAGTGTAACTAAGGGCATAGTTCTGCAAACATGATTCAAGGATTATATTGTTTGCAATCTCTGTGCAGAGAGGCACATCTTGAGAGAATGTGTATCACTTGTTTGTGTAACCTGTAGATGTGAAGAGCTCTCAGGAGCTGCATCAAATTAGATTCCTCTCTCGCTTGATATGTGAGCCCATTTAAGCTCCTCAGCTTTGCATTCCTAAGAAATACTTCATCACAACACGATACACCAGGCATGATCCTCAATCGCCTTTTCTTTTCTCCTGAAACTTCCTGTGATGCAAGTTTCATCCAAATGCTCATAAGGAGTGAGAGAGTCGCTCATCACTCCAAAATGCAAAAGCAAACATTACGCTGGCGGCATAAGAATGAAGGAAAGAGACAAAAGGGGAAAAAAAGAAAAGAAAAGAAAAAGATTTTGAGTAGGCCCTCTGGCCAACTAAGAACTGGTTGTACCATACACAGTAAAATATTAGATATATGTATGTTACCATAAAGAAAACCTTACATCACAATATCAAAAGGCAGTGTGTTTTTATTATAAAATTATGTTAATTCTCCTGAAGCCAACTCACCTCCACAGCTGTGCTGTTGTGACAATCTCTCCTTCACAAGCAAAGTAGGAGATGAAATGAGACCTGAGAGATTTCCTCTAAAGAGATAATTATCCCTCTCCTCTTCCTCATGAACTTCTCACTCCAGTGTCGCTGTTGATGCCTGGTAAACAACCAGGGTAAAAACTCTGACCCTGCTCTACATCTGACTATGGTGGCAAATTATCACTTCACAACTTTTCAGTGTTATTGATGAATAGATGTAAGCAAGGTCATTTAGGAGACATATTCATGCAGGTCTTTTTATGCTGTATGTCTCACTGTTGGTACACGAATCTAAGATTTCCAATTGAACCACAGGGTGCAAACAGAAAGCCTGGGTGATGCAACAAAGATGAGACTGACACGTTAACTCTGAGAAAAGCAGCAGGAGGCTGACAACTGACTCAACACATGAGGCTCTTGCTATGTAGAATAAAGCTACAGTACATGCCAGGTTGAGAAACATAGCGAGACATAAATATATATGCAGATAAAACCTATAACATTCATTACTGGACTGTGTAATTATGATGTTTGGAATTACTGTGAAAATGTATATGGTGATCATGAAACATAAATGACTCCAAATACAGAAGACAGAGCAGAAGAGCTCAGTCTTGTATGAGGTACTAACTCCTCTAAGGCTGTTTGCCAACTATCAGAAGAAGAAAGTGTTTATTGTGTGAGAGTGATTTATGTTGGGCTGTACATTGATGTTGTTACATAACTGATCTGTACGCAGTAGATATCATTGTAAAGTTTGTGACTGAATGCAATGTGAGGAGGACAATCAGATGAGGGATGTAGTTAGACATATGATAATTAGCTCTATTTTATCGATCCCTGCACATCGAGGGCAACAAAAGGAAATGAAGGAGTGTGCAGGCAAAAGGTGGCTAGAAATGGCAATGTGTTGCAAACATCACTGAGGAATGCAAAACCTAAAAAATTAATATGATCATGGGCTATGAACAAATGAAATAAAAAAACAATTAACATATGCAAGAATGTTGCAGGGAAGATGGAAATGGAGGATATTACAGGTCAAAAGCTTTGTTTTCTCTCAAACATACTGAGAAACCATTATAAGTTGCTATATAGACTATCTATACTTTTTCACAGAACAAAACAGGCCACTAGTCTGTTATGGAAGACTTATGTTCATATTAGTCACACGTCTTTTCCAGAAAAAATTACCTACTTTATTTGTAAACAATAAGGATTTTCCTTTCACAGGCTTCTTTACCTGTTTATTAATGTATAGAGTTGCTTTACATGGCAATGTTTTTTCCAGTTAAAAAAATCTCTGCACTCAGTTGTTTTGTAAAGTATGGCAATGTTCTCTCTCTCTCTCTCTCTCTCTGTCTCTCTCTCTCTCTGTCTCTCTGTCTCTCTCTCTGAATGTGTTTATTTTTCCTTTTTCAACACTTTGATACATGTCTGTAGGGTACTACTGCATCTCTGAACTGTGATGTCTCCTACTGAAAAGTTACACTTGTATTTGTCCACCAGGTGGCAGGACACACAGCTCAGAGAGTTGTTATTATTGTTACTAGCTGTTAAATAATTAGACTCCCTCATTTAACCACAGGCTCACTTCAGTTGAGTATTGTTTTAATGTATGAGTTTGATCAATCATTGATTTAATGATTGATTGATTCAGTGTTCAAGTTTAATTGCTTTGCTCAGTGTGCATTTGACTCTTGTTTTTATGCCAAGTTGTAAACAATATCACTTGACAATTTTCATGACATAAAAAAATAGAATAAATACATAACAAAGGCGACTCTACTAATAAAGCCTAAAAGTCATTGCAGTTTTCAATATACGCCACAAGGGGTCAAAGTTTATCAGTTCGCCTCTCAAAATGGCGGCTGAACCAGCACGGGAGTGGAGCGATGAGCAGCTAAAAAGTGACGATTTGCCCAAAAAAGACATTATAAAGTTCATTCAGGACAATGCAGCCCACTCGGTATGTTTATTTATTAAGTCTGTTCGTGGTTTCAGTTTTGAGTATTTGCAGGTTAAAGTGTTAGTGCTCACTTGGAACTGCAGCATGCTGCATGGTTAGCTAAGGGGAGCCACAGTAGGGAAGCTGTTGTGTTTTAGCATCTAGCATGGCAGAACATACAACACATGGTATACACGAGAGTCCTGCATGTTTCAGCTAGACGCCACAACTGACAGCTCAGTATTTTTTTCTGCGTTTACTGCCTGGTTTGATGCATACACTGATGATTGTTTAATTAAGTCGTCATGTTAACATTCTGCTTCTAACTGCGTTTTCTCTCGCAGTTCCTCAATGAGCACAAGCTGCTGGGAAATATTAAAAATGTTGCCAAAACAGCAAAGAAAGAGCAACTGATCATTGCCTACAATCAGCTCTTTGAGAGTAAAGTAAGTGATGGTAATTTATTACACATAGTAACCCAGCATCACTGGGGATGATGTACATCCTGATGACAAGCTAATCCAAGTAGTGAATATGCTGGTGTGTTTTGTGCTGTCTTTGTGATTTGCAGAGGTTTAAAGGGACAGATCCAGTAGAAGAAGTGACTGAGCAGGTTAAAGCTGTGAAAATTGAAGAAAAGCCCAAAGAAGTCAAGACCGAGGTGGTGGATGAGGTACTGGTCCAGGATGGTAAATATACAAGTGTTCATTTTTGGTTTGCACACATAAGAACTGTTATAAACCTCCTCTGTATCGCTCCTCTCAGGGTCCACCCAAGTACACCAAGTCAGTGCTGAAAAAAGGTGACAAGACAAACTTCCCAAAGAAAGGCGACACTGTGAGCTGCTGGTACACTGGCACCTTGGAGGATGGAACTGTGTTTGACACCAACATTCCCTCAGGTATGACCGCATTAAACATTGTGAATTGACACCCCACCCAAAATACTGTCTTTTGAGAATCAAGTAGAAACCCCATAGAATTTAAATTTAAACTATCACTGTTCTTCGCTCACCACAGTGGCCAGAAAGAAGAAACAGGCTAAACCACTGAGTTTCAAGGTTGGCATGGGCAAAGTCATCAGAGGAGTAAGTCTGTCCTGTGTTTTTGCTCTGTGTATCCAAATGTATCTTAGTTTCTCAGTGTGACACCTCTCCGCTCTGTACGTCATCATCAGTGATCCTTTACTTTCACAGTGGGATGAAGCCCTTCTAACAATGAGCAAGGGTGAAACAGCCCAAATTGAGATCGAACCAGAGTGGGCCTATGGAAAGAAGGGTCTCCCTGATTCCAAGTATCCTTTTCTTTGGTTCTTTGGTTGGTAAAAAAAAAAATATATATATATATATATATATATATATATATATATATATATATATATATATATATATATATATATATATATATATATATGTGTGTGTGTGTGTGTGTGTGTGTGTGTGTGTGTGAGATAGTTTTGTGATAATGTGATAGTTTTTCAAATTGTCCTGCCAACAGAGGAGGTCACAGTCAGGTTAATGTTTTCTTTTACAGATTAAGTTAGATTTGATGCAGAAGTTCTTTCATTTGATTTTGGTTGCCATCTTTTCCTTAACTCCAGCGCTACCAGAATTCCACCCAATGCAAAACTGATTTTTGAGGTTGAGCTTGTGTCTGTGGATTAACTGACCAATGTTGACCAGCATGTACTACATTTCAGGGGCAGACAACACACATCTGAAGGCCTTGCTGTAAAGATTAAAGTTAAAATAGCACTTTAATCGTGCTGCTCCCAGTTCCTCTGCACTTAAGTCTCATTTATCATCACGTTATGTACAACAGGCTGGATTAGGATGAAACAGTTATTACTGAATTTGAATTTTTTTTGGCTGAAATGGGATGGCATGTCAATAATGTACATATGAGACACCATCTTTCTGTTCTGTTCTTTTGCATGTACAATGTAAATGATAAATAAACCTGTTCCATGGACTTGTGTATATATTATGTTAAATCATACACAGCATGGCAATGAGAGGGTTGTTTTTTTTTAAAGTTAATCATGTGACAAACTCCTGCTTCCATAAATACCACAAAATGTGATTTGTGTACCTAAAATTAAAATGGATTCCAGGACAGGATGCCACTTTTTGAAGAGAGCTACTGTTTTGATAAAGAACAAGACTTCCATTACAGGACACATCACACAACACTCAGTCTGTCCAAGCCAAATTTTTATTCTGTACAGGATAACATTTAACCTGGTAAGACTGATGGATAGTGATCATGCTTCTCCTTTGGGGCACTGAAGCATTTAGGAGTTGGCATTGGGTCCCTTCTTCTTTCCGAAGGTGGGCACAACGTTCACGAAGCGCCTGTTGTACTGGATGCGACGCTTAGCGCGGCCAGTCTTCTTTTTCTTTTTCTCCTGCTTGTCAACCTGGACAATATGACAAAGAGATGTGTTATTATAGTTTTTTTTATTGGAGGATCATAATGTATTGTGTTTTTTGACATATTCATCTTAATAACTAGCTCATTCAAAACAGAAAGTCTAATAGTCATTTTCAAAACACATACACACCAATTATACAGTGCGAGACATGTGTCTTAAGGTCAGTAAAGATGTAAATCCATACAAGTTTATGTTGTACTAGAACACGACAGGCATGGAAAACGAGTAATATCTCCTTACCTTGGGTGTCTGACCCCTCACTTTTCCAGCACGGGCCAGAGAGCCGTGGACCTTACCTGGTGAAGAGGGAAAAACAGATCAGTATTATTGGGACATTTCTGAGAAAAACCAACTCCTAAAATTTCAGATTTAATCTGTAACCACTTGTGTGGGGGCAGTAGTCTTCTGAATCATGTTTTGCCATTTGTGCATTCAGTGTTGATGAACAGATGTTCTGGCTACAAAGGTGGTAGTGTAAATATTACTTATGAACCAAGCAGTATACACCAGACAGACTCCCAATTTAGCTTTAACACATGTCAAAATGAAAGTGGTTATGAGCAACAAGAGGCACAGGCTTATGACTGGCATTTTTGCCTGCAAACATGCCTGCATACACCAGTGTATGCAGGCAAACATGCAGAGTTGTGTGTGCTGCGTTTGTATACTGACCTCCCAGCAGCCTGCCAGCTACCTCCAGGGTGCAGTGCTCTGAGATTCCACAAGATGCCAGAGGGCATCATCCTCCAGTGGGCACCCAGCAAGCAACAGCACCTGATCCTCGACCAAGAGACCCTCCAGAGCCTGGACATGGGCCTGCGAGACGTCAAAAGGTAGACATAGTTTTATGAACGTTTTCACATCAAAATTTTACTTGGTTTATAAATATCCGTTTTAGGACAAAACGACTGTGATTTTATAGAAGACTTTGAGAAGTCGTTTTCTTTCCAACTTGTTGGAGACATTTTTACCTTGATCTGTCCGACAGTCTCCTGTCCGGTCACCTCAAGGGTGTGAGTGTTCTGGGCACGTAAGAAGAGCTGCATCTTGATGCTGGAAGATAGCAACAGGGTCGAGAAGTCATTCTCAATTCTAGTGACGCGGAAATCAGCTTGTGGCGTTGGATATACGTATGACAACTAACATAGCTACCAATCCCGCCACGTTTATCGTGTTTCTAAAGTTAAGTCACTTCAATGTGGAACTGAAATCACGACATATAACGTGGCAAAAAACTGGCAAGTTGAAAACTGATGAGAACCAGCAACGTGCCGGGAACTCTCCACAGACTTGTCTCTATTGGTATCTAGCTAATGCTATGCTAGCCTCACTAGCCACATGGGGCACGCGTTTCCAAAAGTCGCAAAAAACACGGGAAATATTCCGTAAATGTTCAAAATAACACGTAACTTCTGACATTTAATAACATAGGTGCTAAATTCGCAAACCAAAACCTGTCAAGGTTTTACATAATTAGGATTTTTCACTTAAATTGCACAGGCCTTACCTCGTTTGATGCTAGTCGTTCAACGCTAGGCATAAAAAGGGCTGTTTAAGGGGCAATACTGCGCATGTGCGGACTTACGTAGTTTAGTCCGCCTCTGTGGCCACGCCTATTGTACTTTGGAGGGTGATATAGATCGATAGTCGCTTTGTGTGTTGTAAAAATATCCTCTATATTGCATTACAACAGCATCGGAAAAGTCACGACACAGTCAATATATTTTATGCCCAAATAGATGTTTGGTAACAGACAAAGTAGAGAGCCATGTTTCATCTGGTCAATCTGGGCATTTTAAAACTAATTAAAACTTGAACTTTCAGTCAATAGATTACTGTCAAATACAGACAAAACTTTATTTTCATTTAACTTTACTGAGTTTGGTCATTTGCACATGCACTGCATGGTGGTGGATAATTGCTGTGCTTGAAATTTCACACCTGTTTGTAGGATTTTGTATCTAATGTCTTTAAAGAGTTTAGATCTTAGCTGATCCTTTGAGCTATATATGAATCCTAAACAAAATTAAATCAACAAGAGACACTTCGGGATATCAATCTGTTTATTATGAAATCAAGTCAAAATAAAAAAACGAGGAACTCTTCATTTGTTTTTATGGAAACATAACCATGAAATATTAAAAATCTTTCAGTTTGGGAAGAGGAAACATATGACTCAGAGGTACATCAGTGACTGCCTCCTTTACAAGTTTAAATCTTAAACACAAAGAAAGAGACCAAACTAAGTCATCCGATCTAAAAATCAAAAAGCTTTGTCACACAGGGAAAAGTAACTGCCTTTACAAATAACATGCATTTAACAACCCCAAAAAGCAGCAGTGTTGGAGATGATGAATGTGGTAATTAAACTTTTTTTAAACAACATGACTGGTCAACATGACTGCCATGGAGGGGCCAAGTCTATTATACTCCAACCAAAAGCTATAAAATGTAATTTAACTGATAAGCACACTCTAATTTGGAAAGAAGGAACAAATCAGCTTGTGTAGTCAGTGGTTGAATTGAAATCTCCATGACACCCTGTTAAGAAGTCCTGTTCAGAGATGTAGGCAGGTCAGAAAGAATGATTTCCTCTGAGTCTCCATCTTCATGTCAGCATTTCTGTCAATCATGTTAGGAGGAGGGGTAGTACTGGTTATAC
>NW_026117817.1:0-30523 GCF_001640805.2 Lates calcarifer
TACACACTTAACTTGCTAAGATGACAGTTAGATGTGTTGTCATAGCTCTCAGACACCTGGCCCCGTGGGTCCATATGGAGGAGGGCTCAAGGCCATATGGCCTATATGTCTGGCCCAAACTGTGCTGGAGGCATGTCTGAGCTATGGGGTGTGTGTGTGTCTGCACAACAGCACTGATTTTTTTTTTTTTTTTTAAATCCATATCCCAGCTTAAGCCTACTCATACTGTTGATCAGCAGGTCTTGTATTTTAGTCTCTAATTCAGGCTCCTGCAATGCTTATTTTTGTTTACTTTGAGCTTTTGCATCCTCTCTCTCTTCTCTCTCTCTCTCTCTCTCTCTCTCTCTCTCTCTCGACACAGACACAGGCTAAGTGAAGTAAGTAATACTGATAAATTTGTAGCTACTGTTTGCATAAAAAGTTGACTTACCTCTTGGGATGATACGGTAAGACAGATCCATACAGAATATTCACATATGTAAAACTTAAACTATTCAGTAGTCTGCTTTCATGATCTTCAAACTTTCATGGCTCATAAAAAACATAAACACACACACAATAAACATGTATAAACAAAATCAAATCCGAACAAATATGCACACATTCTTTGTAATTAGCCATTCCACTCTGTCTCGTGACCAGTGAGAAAAGCTTGCATAAACATATTGAACTCATGTCTAATCCATCATAATGCATCAGTGGGTAGGTATTGCCACTTAATTGCAAACACACTGAAACATGAACAGCACAAACATGCGCAGACACACACAGGGATGGAAGCAAAGGATTGTGGGCTTGTACGCCAATGAACAGTTGAGCAAACAGTGCATTGGTGACAAGGAAGGTGGATGAAGAGAGGAGGAAGAGGATGGGGAGGGAGTAGAGGAGAGACCTGGCGCCCGGCCGCGTTGTGCTTAGCCCCAGTTGCCATGGATACAGTGAGGAGCAGCACCAGCATGTGTGTGTATGTGTGCCTGTGTGTGTGTGTGAGAGAGAGAGAGAGGGAGAGAGAGAGAAAGAGAGGGAGGGAGGCAGAGAGAGAAAACCAGCAGGCATACATTAGAGCAAGTCAGAGTGGGAGTGAAAGAGCACCAGACAGCAGGGTGGAGAGAGAGGGTGAGTGTATGTGTGGCCAGAGAGAGAGAGAGAGAGAGAGAGAGAGAGGACAGCAAGGCAGATAGAGAGCTCGAGGGAGACGATAGGGTGGGAGTGATAGAGTGCTAGATAATGGAGGTGCAGTCGGAGTGCGTGGAGCCTCCTGTGGCCCCTCAGTGTGACCCCAGCCCACAGGGAAGATCAACAAAGCTGCCTTCAAACTCTTCGGAAAGCGACGCACCGGCTCGGGAATGGCCAGCTTCTTCTCCTTCAGGAACAAAGGGGCCACAAACAGGGGAAACAACAGGAATTCTGACAATGGGAATTCTTTGAATGGAAATGGATCGACAGCATCGGTGGAGCTCGTTAGGAGCAAAACCCACGATGGACTAACGAGCGACACTGATGGACAGAGAGGGAGGGGCTCGCCAGCCTGGAGGCCGGACCGGTGAGGTCTCTCAGCAAATCGCTGAGCTTCTTCTCTCTACTCCGACGTGGGAGTTTCAGGTCGAGTGAAAATGGGGGGCGGGGCTCGTCAGAAGAGGGAGGGGCCTAAAGGGCTTTTTTAGCAGCATGCGATGGAGACGCAAGGAAAAAACAAACGAGGGAGAGGGGGAAGAGGTGGAAGGCAATAAGGAGAAGGATGGGGATGGTGCCACCTCTGAAAAGCTAAAGGATATTACTCTCACCCTTGAACCTCCTCCGCATCATCACCAAGAGGATTGTGGGAATGAGGAGGCAGAACCTAACCGTCAAGCAACAGAGACTCCTATTGCTAGTGTTACCATGACACCCCCACACTGTGTTGCCATGCCAGGGCCATCTGTTGAGCCAGACTCCCCTTTCCTTACACACCCACTGACTCGCCACTGCGCCCTCCCATCCAAAAAGCCAAAGCCTCAATTTCCAGCCTCACCCCTCCCTCGCTACGCCCCCATTGGATCGTTGCAGCACGGGTGACCCGCCCTCAGAGCCTTCGGTGGATAGACTCTGCTCTCTCCTCTTCACTGACGTCACATCCCTCAAGAGCTTTGATTCACTGACAGGCTGCGGTGACATAATTGCTGATGCAGACGACGAGGGGCCGGCGGGTAATGGGGGCAGTGGCACGAGCAGCAGCAGCAGCGGGGGAGGAGGGGGAGTGTGGGAGCAGGTGTCGGGAGAACTGTTGGGATCTCCAGCGCCACGTCCCGTTGCTCCCCATCCAAACCCCCCTGCCCACCCAGCTGACCCAGCCCATGTTCTCTGTTTCCTCAAGCTCAGTGCCTGCCTCCCTCCCGGCCCGGGCTCGGGCGCCGCTCACCGCAGCAGCACCCAGCTGGCAGTGGCGTGGTAGCTTACATGGGTGGAGGGAAGAAATGGCGAGTCCAGAGGGAGTGGACGACGCAGACATGCAAGGGCTCTGGCACATGCTGCCTTCCACGGGGGACAACTCTCCTGCTTTGCCCCGATCACACCAACCTCCATCCACCACCCGACTTCCACTTATCCCCCTCGCACCAACCCTTCTGGCAGCCACCTTCCCTTAGCCTCCAGGAGTTCAGACCGAAAGGTACCCCAGGTGAAAGCACTGGGGCTCAGTAAGATTCCAGTAGTTGGTGCGGCAGGAAGTCGGGCAGGCTAAACCCCCACTCCCTCATGCTCATGGTCGTCATCCTACATCACCTGGTGAGAAAGAGCTTCTCAGTGATGAGGGATACTGGGACACACCCTCAGCAACACCCACAGCGACACCTGATGAGAGTGGGCTGCAGCGTAACCAGAAAATGGCTCTGTCACGCGACAGCTGCTCTGGGGACCACCTGTATGACCTTTACAACGACCCTGAAGAGGAAGGAGATGATGAAGAGCAGGAAGGAGATGAAGACCTAAACAGTACCCCCTCTCCATCTACTGAATACAAACTGAGCCCCACAACTCCTCCCTCCTCCTCCTCCTCTTCCTCCTTCCGATCAATGAAAGGCAGCACCAGCCTTCCTCGGGAGTCCAAGATCCCAGTGAGCACCAGACCAACCCCGCCTCCCCACTCTGTAAGCCAGTCAGCCCTGTCGTCTGTCTTAGAGGCCGAATCCCCTCCACCAAAGACCCAAGCGCCTCCCCCGGCTCGCACCAGAATCCCTGTATCCAAGGTGCCGGTCCGTCGTTCTGGAAACAAAGCTGGCAGCAGAGGAACTGCCCACAAGAAGTAGTGTCTGTCAAACCGGTGGTTCTCTCCAACTAACGTATGGACTTGAGTGCACATCTCTACAGACGCAGAGCCAAAAGTTTTCCCAGACCGAGAAATATGTTGAGCTGTAGAGTTAACAGCCCATAAATTCCTCTCTCACTCTTAAAAGCACTCATTCCTTAAGTGTTTTGGCTTACAACGAATAGAATAAGTGGTTTTGTTCACTTGAGAAAGTCACACGGAGACTCCAGAAAGCTGGGTTAACGCTTCACTGGCCCTCACACAGGAACTTTAGAGGCAGACTCTTGACAATCCACATATTCGCAATAGACATATTCGCCTTGTAACTTCCTGGAAAAACTCCTGACGTGCTGAGAGTTTGACGGCCACTTTGATTCAACTCATGACTGCACACTGCAAAAAAAGCAAAAAAACAAAAAAAAAAGCAAAGCACCTTTTTATCTCTTACATTTTTCTTATGGAATTCCACATGACATAACTCAATTTGGACCTAAGGACCTAATCTAATCTAAAGCTTTTTTTTCCTCTCCTGAGTTTGTCATCTTGTCTAATCTGTAACAAATTACCTCCTAATCCTCTGATCTTAGAGCCAAAGTTTATAAAAAAGAAACATTCTTCATTTCACAGCCTCTAATAGTCTGGAACAGACTCAACAATATCCACAGCCTGGGATAACCCACTTTTTTTTGTTTGTTTTTGCTGTTGTATGTGTATTTAGTTTTTTTTTTTTCCGAAGATGGTCTTCTTCTGACCGCACACTGATAATGAAACTGTCAGTGCATATATGAAAATGAATACTGAGATCTGAACTGGTTTTATTACTTACCTACTTTGCAGCTATAAATGTGGCAAAGCTTCCCTGCAAAAGGCCACACGATATCTCATGTTTTTTGATGGGGGAGACCTCCGCTTTTTTCAACTGGTTAATTTTTTATTGTGGAAGTTTGGCTTCAGCCTGTTACATTTGGACCTCACCTATACCCCACTGCGTCACTGGAAGTACATCCGTAGGATGTCAATCTCTGGGATTTACAACCATTGAATTGCCAATGGAAACCTGAAAAGCTATCGCAATACTCTACATGGAGGGATCCCTCGCACTGATGCTTCAACACACACACGCACACACACACACGCACACACACACACATACAAACTCATACATGTGCACAAACATTTTTCTCTCCCTCTCTGCATGCAGTGCCACACATACAAGGCACAAAGGTCAGGAACATCATCATCAACACTGAAGGATCTGAGATTCACACACTGTTCAACCTTTGGCACTGTCTTTGTAGCTACACTGGATGATTTTCTTCTCTAAGGACACATGCACAAACAACCAATTTTTTTCTAGTTAGTACTTTCTTCTTCACTGGATTTCATACTGTTTTTATAGGCTCCTCCTTGCTAAGTCATATTGCACGGAGCTTCAACTGTGATTGCACCAGCTTCTTAATAATCTGCTTTCTGTTATAGTTAAATTTTCAAAGAAGTTAAATGGGGGACTGATGCTAAAACAGTCTAGGGTCGTCCACCCTTCTTTTCCTGGCTGTTGTACTTTGCTGTACAACCTCATTCTAGGGACCACCATAGCTGTGTGTGAGTCTGAATGTAGCTTGATCTTTGTAGGTCGATGGTCAGCATATATTTTCCTGTGTTGGTCTGTTTTCCTCTTTGTCCCTCTTTTGTGGGGGCAAGACAAATGGTGGAGTTTAATCCCCCCCCCCCATCCCCCCCCCCCCCCCCCCCCCCCCATGTTCTGAAAAATGAAGACAAACTACTGCTTTGCAAAGCACCACTTGTATTAAGAACGAGTGGGGTGTATTGCAGTCCTAAAAGGCCTTTGTCAGTGATTCAGTGAGAGAAGTTACAGGGAGCTGAGTGTTCCCTAACCTTTAGTGAAAGAGAGGGTTTTTCACAGGAAAAGACTTTAAAGATTATGTAAGTTTTCTCCTAATCCCCCAACAAGCAGGGTACCAATGACACTTGAGGGTCATTCTAGTTCATTATACCTTTCCACTTCATTTAGAATGCGATGATTGATCCATGACATTGCTCCTGGTTCAGATATCTTTTCAACCTCCTGATGGTGTAGGCATGGAACAGGTCATGGAGTAACCTGATCTCAGGTCTGCAGTGAGGGTATTTCTAACCACATAAAAAGGGCAGGCTTAAGGTCAATTGGAGAGCAGAGGATGATCATGTCTGTTCATGTTCTCTCTGCCTACACTGTGCTCTTTGCTCTTTTGATTTAGTATGCAATTATTCTCATTTTCCCTTCCTCTGTGTTGCGGACGGGATGGACAAAGGAGGAATCAAATGGAAGGATGATGACAGTAATTATGAAGGTAACTGGGATGGACAACAATTTAAATCTTCACAGTATTCCTGGTAAAAATTAAAAAAGGCAGTGCTGATGCTTGTGGCCTGCTGACCAAAACAGTTGGCCAAGGAGTACACAAATCATAACTCCACAAATGGGAAACCACTCTTTAACCAATCAAATTATATTAATGATCAGATTAAGAGAGAGTGGAGAACAATGAACTAGACAAGAATCGATCATTACGCAACAGGTTTTGTTCAAATACAGTGTCCTCCATGGTTGATGCCATTCTGTTCCATGTGCTGCAGTTTGGTGAGTCAGTAGAACTTATTTCTCCACTTCTTCCAAATATGACATTATGAAAGAGTACCATGAACCGGTCACACTGGCACTACACAGTAATGACATCAACCACTGCGTCCAGCATACAGCCATCTCAGCTGCTTGTATTTTAAAAAAAATCCAGATTGATACTTCTCTTCTTTCTTTCTGATTACAAATCTGAGCCTTCATGTGATCATTGCATCGAAAAGCACATTATGTTTCTCTTCTTTTTGTTACCGTCTGTTCACAGTGTGAAATCTTTCCACTTTTCATATTTAATGAATAAAACTGTGTTTGCGCTGATAGATGAGCTCCTGACTCTTTGTAACCACATTTACACAGGGTTCCATACATGTTAACGTCAGGGTTTCATGTACTTGTACAATTAGAGAAAAACAAGGGAGTCCTTCTCTCCTCAGCTCCCCTCCTCCATCCTTCCACCCCCACGTCCTGCTGGCTTAAATCCCCAAGGGGCAGGTTGGATGGGAGAGAGGGTGAGAAACAGAGATGCTTTTGTTGATGTGCAGTCTGTTGCATTTTGTTTTGGCGTTGCACTTGCAAAGAGGTCTGCTTGGCTTGGGAGTAATAGGTTATCAATATATTTTATTGATTGCTGAGATGAAAGCCTGATGGAGGTGTCATTGTCTGCTGTTGGTCTCTAGTGGGAAAAGACACATAGAGACGGGGACAGGCAGCCAGCATGATAACAAAGAAAGCCAACTGACGCACAGCTGATTCATGTGAATGTGGAACCTGTGTGTGTGCAGAATATAGATGAAAGGGAGGGTCTCATTGTTTCGAGGAAGACACATGTTGCTAGAAAAAGCTCATATGTTGTTGTGTTGTGGGTGTGCATGCATGTGTAGTGAGAGGAGGATTTGGTGCAGTGCGAATCCCCTTTGTAATGGTGCAGCAATCCCCCCCCCATTCAGCTCCCTCTCTCTGTTTCTGCACGCTGAGGTCTGTGTAAAAGCCTTACGTAAGACCATAACACTCACTTTTACCAGCCTACCAGATCAAAGCTAGTGATGCTGTGACAGTGAGAGTGGTGTGTGCTGGTGCGCATGTGTCTGTCGGCTGATCTCATCATTAATCTGCTGCTGCTGCTGTAACGCTGGATGTGGACACTCATTCTCATTGTTAGCCATGTTTGTGACTGTGTGTGTGTTTGTTTTGGTGCATAAATCTGGTTATAAGTGCATGACAGGGAGGATTTAGTTTGTACTGAACAACAGAGTTCTTGTATAGACCACTGAAGAAGAGAACAAGGGAAGGAGTGAAATGCAAAGAAAAACGTGGGAGAATAAGGTTTATTGAGATGTGAGGAAGGGTTTGTCTGGCTTTAGTGCTCTTGAATGAAGCTTTTAGCTAGCCTATGCAATTTTTAATGAGCAGCAGCCAATGTAGCAATAATGAGGAAATGGTATACTAAAACATAGTGTAGCAGCAAATTAACTTGCTGATGTCAGTTATCTATTTAAAGTTTTTGAATATTAGTTACGAGCTAACGGAGTAGGAGCAAAATCCATGGGTGTATTGTATTGCTTATAAGTTAAACATTTCATTTTTAAGACTACGACTTTTTTTTTTTGTTCACATTCTAAACTAAATTGGTGTCCACTGCTGTTTAAGTTAGTAAAAGTATTGTTATTTTAACAAAGTTAATATTGTGTTAGTATTCAACTGCAGCTTGACAACCAGTGACTTAAACTAAAAGACATCACCTTTATACCATACTGAAATGATGGGGTATTTATACTTTTACTATAGGTCTACGGCACAGTGACACAGCAGTTAAGTTGTCTTATAGAAGATGATGTAGAATATAAGCTACACATTTTACCAATTAAAGAAACCTTCCACAAAACAACCCATTACATTTCAGATGCAGGTGGAGCAAAATGCTAGCAAGGACAGAGAACAATGAAGGTCATACTCATATTTCTAAAAATGATAATAATAATAATATTGATGGTAGGTAGGGTTTCATGTGCATGTGTGTGTGTGTGTGTGTGTGTGTGTGTATGATGGAGCCTTAAGCACCATTCAAAAGCTGTACCCCACATTCTGCATGGCAGCCTCTCTACAGTCGTTCCCATAGTAACTCCACTAGGTCAACCAATGAAAAGAGGGGGCTGGGCAGGAAGGAGGATGGGAGAGTGTTGGGTCTCTAAGCTAACAGAGACGTGATTGGAACTGAACTGGTGCAATGAAACATTTATATAGACACGCGCACATACACATGTTGATATGCACTTGCAAAAAGAACTGTAATCACAGAAAAAATAAATGTTTTGCCTAGAGTGCCCAGAGTGTAAACATACCTAAACCATCAATAGAAGCATAAGGAGCAACACTATAAATGAGGTTTAATTCTCTAAACAGTGCTCTGACCTTTAGCACACATCCTCTAAACACATCAGTTCCTCAATTAAGGTTCTGCACTGTACCACCAGAAACCTCATGAACAGCCACCACCTCTACCACCATTTTTCCACTGTGTGCACTCTCCTCTCCCTGTTGGTATTGTTTTTGTTTTCCATCCTCTATCCTCCCTCGCTTATCACTCTCTCTTCCTCTCTCTCTCTCTCTCTCTCTCTCTCTCTCTGAGTGAGTGTGTTTTGGAGTGTGAGCGGAGGAGTTGGATGAAATTGAGTATTTTCTCTCTTTCTGTTTCATTTTTCTGTATTATTTTCGGTGGTGCGTGTTTATGAATGTAGGTGTGCTAGTTTAATTTCGTTTTTGTTGGTTTCTCTTCGTTAGTTTAGTGTTTGTTTGTTTGTTCTTTGTTTGTCAGCCTCGCTCTGAGGAGCTGAGCATGGCGTCCAGCAGCGCCTTCTCCAGGCTGACGCGGAAGCACGGTATTAAAACCGGAGCTGGCTCTCCGTGCAGTGTGGAGGAGGTAGCACTGGCTGTGGGGGAAATAATCGGGCACGGCTCTGTGAAGTCCGCTGCCCGTATGAACAGTGCGGTGGTTCTGTTCCTGGAAAAGGTGGAACAGGTGAACAGGTTGGTGGAGACGGGCATCACGGTAAATGGGATGTTTGAGCCGGTGATCCCGCTGACACAGCCGGCCACAAAAATCACTTTGTCAAACGTGCCACCTTTTATAAGTGATGAGTTCCTCATCAAAGAATTATCGAGACATGGGAAGGTGGTGTCCCCGATAAGGAAGGTGTTATCAGGCTGTAAGTCTCCCCTGCTGAGACACGTGGTGTCTCACCGCAGGCAGCTCTTCATGCTGCTTAACAACAAGAATGAAGAGTTTGATTACCGCTTCCGAGTCCGTGTGGACGACTTTGATTATATTCTGTTTGCAACATCATCCTCTGTGAAATGCTTTGGATGTGGTGAAGAGGGACATTTAATCAAGGCCTGTCCTAACCGCGCTTCCCCCCCTGTCCCCCCGAACGCGGCTGGCGCCGCTGCTGCCGCTGGACCTTCCGCTCCGGCGGCGGGGCGGGCGGTGGCCGCTGCCGTTGCCGTTGGCCGACCCGTTCCGGCGGCGAGGCGTGCGGCTGCGGTGCCCGCTGCCGCAGTGCGAGGGAAAGATGCAGGAGCTGCAGAGAAACAACAGGCTACAGAGATGCAGAGCCAGGTTGAAAAGAGCACTGAGGTGAGTGGTGAGGAGGAGGTGGGAGGTGAAACGGGTGAGGTGACTGGTAAAGGTGAGGTGACAGGTAAGGTTAGGGTGAGAGGTGATACTTCAGATGAAGTGGCTGGTGATTTGGTGAAGGATGTGGGTGAAACAGGTGTAGGGAGAGAGGCAGGTAAGGTTCCTGGTGAAGTAGGCATGGAAAACCAAAGGGCAGGTGAACTTGGGGAGGTGGGTGAACCAGGTGAGGTGGAAGAGGCAGGTGAGGATGTAGGTGAGTTGGGTGAGGCTAGTAAAGTAACAGATGAGCTGTGTGAAGGAGTTGAGGTCGCTGGTGACCAGGGTGAAGCAGGTAAGAAAGGAGAGGTAGGTGAGGTGACAGGTGAGTCATGTGAGGCAGGTAAAGTAATAGGTGAGCTGTGTGAGGAGAACACAGTGGCTGAGGCTGAGGAGATGGAGGCCTGTGAGGCTGGGGGGAAGTCTGCTCCTCTTAAACAGCGCAGTAAGAGGAGAAACATGGTGAGCGTGGAGGTCGGGGGTAAAGCCGGACGTCTGGCAGGTAAAGCGAGTGCTGCAGAGAACAGAGCAGCTCTGTCTGACAGCAGTGACACTGAAGGCTGTGTGTCTGACAGCAGTGACCTGTCTCACACTCAGCAGGCTGCTGCTCAGGTCTATCCTGCAAATGCACTCAAGTCCTTTCTGCAGCAGACCAAAGGGATGAGGAATCTTATGTTAGAGCAGTACTTCCCTGACATGCAGGGTTTCTATAAGTCAGCCAGATATATCATCAAACACAGAGCTGAGTCAGAGCTGACAGACCAAGAAATATTCAGACTGAAAAAACTGATCATTAAAGTCAGAAAACAACTCGTCTCTTAATGATGATGAAAGAACAGATTTTATTTCTATTTATTTCTTTGATTGTTTTTAGTCTTGTTCTTAACATCTTCATCATTATGGATGTTTTTAAAGTTGGCAGTCTGAATGTTAATGGTGCCAGAGAATCACGGAAGAGAGCAGTAGTGTTTGAAATGGCTAAAATGAAACACATTGATGTCCTGTTTTTACAAGAAACACACAGTGATGTTGGGAATGAGGCTGACTGGAGCAGAGAATGGGAAGGAGAAGTGATTTTAAGCCATAACACCACCCTCAGTGGTGGAGTGGGCTTCCTGTTCTCTGGAGGTTTCACTCCAACCTCTCTGGAGGTCAGGCCTGTTGTGGAGGGGAGGTGCCTTTTAGCCAAAGCTCATTTTGATCATTTTAATGTGGTTTTTATCAACATCTATGCTCCAAACAGTGGTACAGAGAGGAAGCACTTCTTTGAAAAAGTGAATGAGGTTTTAAACAGCTGTAGCTCGGAGGATTATTTATTCGTGGGTGGGGATTTTAACTGCACTGAAAATGGTTTTTTAGATCGAAACCATGCAGAGCCTCATCCAGTATCCCAGCATGCCTTGAGGCAGCTGGTCTCGTCTCATGGCCTGGTGGACGTGTGGAGAAGGATGCACACAGGCTGCAGACAGTACACATGGTCCCACGTTAGAGAAAACACCATCTCTTTGGCCAGACTGGATCGGTTTTATGTTCTTAAGCACAGAGTCAGTGCTGTTAAAACGTGTAGGATTTTACCAGTTGGTTTTACAGATCATTCTTTGGTTTTATGTAACGTTTTTATCAGAAACATTTTACACAAAAGCGCCTATTGGCATTTTAACTCTGTTTTAACTGTCGACAAATCTTTCAAAGAGGCTTTAAGCTGGTTTTGGAATGATTTTAGACAGAAGAAAAAGGAGTTTGTCAGTCTGAGGCAGTGGTGGGACCATGGAAAGGTTCAAATTAAACTTTTATGTCAGCAGCACACGCTCAATGTCACACGAGACATCACCAGATCTATCAGAGATCTGGAGACTGATATTGTGGATCTCGAGTGTGTGGGTGACTCCACAGGAAATCGAGGATATATTGAAATCCTCAAGACTAAAAAGATGGCATTAGCCAACCTGCTGGACACTAAAGTACAGGGTGCGCTGGTCCGGTCCCGGGTTCAGAACATCACAGAGATGGATGCTCCATCGAGTTTCTTCTTTGGACTAGAGAAGAGACAAGGGCAGAGGAGACAGATCCACTCTCTACTCTCTGAGACGGGACAAGAGCTGACAGAGCCAGGCCTGATAAGGAGAAGGGCTGTTGACTTTTATACCTCTTTGTTTAAAAGTGAGTTTAAGGGAAATGAGGAACTGATGGAGGAGGTCTGTGGTGGACTTCCTCAAGTGTCCAGTGAGACTAACTCACAGCTCGACAGCCCACTGACTCTACCTGAGCTGTACGCTGCTCTGCAGAGTATGCAGGGGCGAAAGGCTCCAGGCATCGACGGCCTCACTGTGGAATTCTACAAAGCCTTCTGGGACATCTTGGCTCATGACATTTTAGATGTTTTTAATGAGAGCCTGGTGTCAGGGTCACTGCCTCTGTCATGTCGCAGAGCCATCATCACCCTCCTGCCCAAGAAAGGCAACTTACAGGATATCAGGAACTGGCGTCCTGTCTCTCTCCTCTGCACCGACTACAAAATACTGTCCAAAGCTCTGGCCAATCGGCTGAGAGGAACCATGGAGCAGATTCTCCACCGGGACCAGACGTACTGTGTGCCCGGCAGGTCCATGGTAGATAATATCTACCTCATTCGGGATGTTTTGGAGGTCTCCAGTTCATTAGGCATAAACACTGGACTGATCTCATTAGATCAAGAAAAGGCTTTTGACCGCGTTGAACACGGCTTCCTCTGGAAGGTTATGGAGAGGTTTGGGTTCAGCGCTGGTCTCATAGCCAAGATCAAGGTGTTGTACAGTGACATTGAGAGTGTGCTGAAGTTTAATGGTGGCCTGTGTGCTCCTTTTAGAGTGCATAGAGGCGTCCGGCAGGGCTGTGCTCTGTCTGGGATGCTCTATGCACTCTCCCTGGAACCCCTCCTACAAAAGATAAGGTCATCTGTTCGAGGCCTGATTTTACCTGGTTTTAACAGCAGTGTGGTTTTATCTGCTTACGCTGACGATGTCGTTGTTTTTATCAAAGATCAACAAGACGTGTGTGTTTTAAACTCTGTGATTGAGAAGTTTTCTGTTGTGTCGGCTGCGAGGGTGAACTGGAGGAAGAGTGAAGCCCTTGCTGTTGGTGAGTGGCGTGAGGGCCTCCCTGTTCTCCCTCAGAGCCTCACATGGAAAAGGGGGGGTTTAAAATATCTTGGTGTTTATATAGGAAACAGCGACATCGAAAAGAAAAACTGGGAAAACATTATAGATAAAGTAGATAATAAACTGGCTAAGTGGAGGTGGATCCACACACAGATGTCCTTTAGAGGGAGGGTCCTTATTTTGAATAACCTGGTGGCTTCTCTGTTGTGGCACCGGTTAGCCTGTCTGGACCCTCCATCAGGTCTTATTGCTCAGATCCAAGCAAAGATGGTTGATTTTTTCTGGGATAAATTACATTGGGTTCCACAATCAGTGTTGTTTTTATCCAGAGATGAGGGAGGCCAGGGCCTGGTCCACCTGGCCAGCAGGGCCGCCACCTTCAGGCTCCAGTTTATTCAGAGATACCTGACTGGACCTGAGGATCTGGTGTGGAGAGACGTGGCCAGCTGCATACTCAGGCGTGTTAATAACCTGGGGCTGGATGCTGCTCTGTTTTTAACTGATTCTAAGTTTTTAAAGTTAGGTGGGTTGCCTCCTTTTTATCAGGGTGTTTTTAAATCCTGGGCGCTGTTTAAATGTAGAAGAAGTGAGAAGTGTAACTCTCTGTACTGGTTGTTGAAGGAGCCTTTAATCTGTGGTGCCAAATTGGACGTGTGCTGCAGCACCGTGCCTGGGCTGATGGGGGCGCTGTGCAGATCAAAAATGTTCTGCCTGGAGCAGCTGGTAGAAGCAGCAGGACCGGCGCTCATGGACAGCACAGCTCTGAGCTCTGTGCTGGGGCTGCGCTCTGTCCGTCTGACGCAGAGGAGCCTGGAGCTCTGGAAGAAGAGGCTGACAGAGAAGGAGAGAGTCCTGCTCCTTAAACACAGCAGGGGAGAAGCTGAGCCTGACCCCACAGACCCGTACCCAGAGATCCACCTGTGCCCTGGGTTCATAGAGCTCAGCGGCCCCCTACTGAAGCACACTGACAAAAAAACACTAAGCTTGCACAAGGCTGACAAAAAAACTCTGTACACAAGTTGTGCAAAAACTATTTTCAAAACACGGCTGTGTGACAGAGCAGAGTGTGTGTGGACTGAGAGGCTGGGCGGCCTGAGCCCACAGTGGAGAACACTCTATAAACCTCCTGTGAAAAAGAGAACCGGAGATCTCCAGTGGAGGATTTTACATGGTGCTATCGCAACCAATGCCTTTTTATCTGTTATTAATCCCAGTGTTGTGAATGAGTGCCCATTCTGTGGATTGACTGAAAACATCTTTCATGTTTTTACTGAGTGCAGGAGACTGGCAGAGATTTTTAACGTTTTAACTCGTGTTTTTAACCTGTTTGGTGTTGTTTTTACTGCCCCTGTTTTCATTTGTGGAGTTGGTTTTAAGAAAACAGAAAAAGCAAAGTGTCAACTCCTGAACTTTTTAATTGGTGAAGCAAAAATGTCAATCTACCTGACTCGTAGAGACAAACTACAGGGTGGGCCGATTACTGACGCTGTGACCCTGTGGAAGCTCAACGTGAAGGCCAGACTGAGGCTGGAGTTCAGCTTCCACAGGATCACAGGGAATATAGATGTGTTTGAACAGCAATGGGCTCATGAGGAGCTGCTGTGCAGAGTGACCGGCACAGAGCTAATATTTACACCTTTCCTCAACTGATTTGTTGATCGTAAAACTGTCTGTGTGATTTTTAAACCAAATGTAAATAAAGTACTGTTAAAAAATCAAAAAAAAATCTCTCTCTCTCTCTCTCTCTCTCTCCAGTATGATGCTACAGTTGCTCTCAGGGCTATGCTGTGTAATTGCACTTGTCAATAATTCATCAACAGACAAGCTTTTGACTCTATGACTGGGTGTACACTGTAAAGAGCAATACAGTGAGATGCACAGTGACGAGTGAGTCCAGCAGAGAGCCAAACAGGTAAATCTGGTAGAAACTAGTGCACCAGGATGCCTTCAGTGGATCACTAACAATGTCTCAGGTCACATGGCTTTTCAAGCAATGAGTTAGCCCTAAAATATAACAAGCATGTGTGTCTCTATAATGACAAATTCTGTCTTTGAAATGATCAGGACACAAGATATTAAATTAGGTTCCAAATTGAATCGGAGCTTGTGAGCAGCAAAATAGAGTATGAATTCAATTATGAATCACAAGATGAATGATGAGTTGAATTTCCTTTTACAATTGAGGTCAGAGCTTAAAGGTCTAATGGTGAGAACAATGGCTTGAAATTTGTATTCAATAGTAAATTCACTTTTTAACTTCACAGAATTTGTGCTGAAACATTTGTTAGTTTAAAATAAGTTCCTCTATTTAATACTGACTGTAATAACCAGTTATCATCATGAACTCAACATCAGCATTAAAAAGAGTTGGTTCCCCCTAAAAAGTGTGTTCTGTTGCCTCTCATTTACTGTGGCAACAATGCTGAAAAAAATATTAAGAGGCTGTATCCTTATACATTACTTATATATGATTGTGTTTGTATGTGGTGCATATTCTGGGCAGAGAGCTATAGAGCAAGCACCTTCTGCATGTACAGATTAAAAAGGTAATATTTCTCTGAATCCCGCAGGCTTCCAGCTGTATCTGTTACCATAGAAGTATCATGCAAGGGGTGAGAAACTAACCCAGCAAAACAATGTGGAAATTTTTAAAAAACGTTTTGGAAAAATGTATTCTAACAGGTCACTCCAGTTCATCATGGTAAAGATGGGCAGGATTTTAGTCCCTCACTGAGGTCTCTGTTGAGAGTGACTTTAATGTATTCCTTTCCCACTAGGATTGGAATTGACAAGAGCAAATGTTTGCTCTCCTTTATTATAAAGTAAAGAGGAATACTCTGAGCTTTGCGGGATCTCTGAAGCGTGCTTGTTATATTACTGTTAGACTGTTGGTAAACTGTAAGAACAGAGTTTGTTCTCAAATCTGACACTGATCTCTTCTTCGGAGGCCACTCCTGCTTTTGTTTTTAGGTTGCTAAGACAAGTTATCTGATCCAAGACAATTATAACAGGAGCCTTTTGTGAACTTGATACACCACAGAGAAGATTAAAGTTGTAACTGACACCCAGGAAATTTTCCATTGTTGCAAGGATGGTTAAACACTGTATTTTGTACCAGTGAAGATGACAACTAGATCTGCTGAATATAGAGAGGCAAAGTTGGTAAACAGTGTTTGCTGGTGATATTCCAGCTTGCATGCACAAATTCAGTGGAGGAAATGCACAAATTAAAGTAGTTTATTACTCATTCAGAGAGTGATTATCATAATTTTAATTTATTTTTTAATGTTCACTGGTAAGTTCTGTCAAAACATAGGTACAGTCATCAGTTTGGACTGTGCAGAACACTACATCATTGCAAAAGCCCATAAATAAGTCAAAACTGAAAAAACAACAACAAATCAAAAACAAACAAAAAAATACAATAAAACTTAATGAAACATTACATGACCCAGAGCTTCACTGCCACTATCACATTACCATCCAATTTTTATCATTCTGAACCCAGAATGGTCAAAAGTCTAAGAAGTCGTGTCACAAAGTAGTAATGTTAACAGACAGCAACTTAAAAGAAGTGTATTTGCAGGTTTTCACTCTCATTGTGCACCTTTACGGTACAAAATGTCCCATGTTCACAGTGAGCAGTGAGAACCTACAGTAACAGCAATGTCAAATACAAAAAAAAAAAACGTTATTGCATGTACAGAATTGCATGGTACAGTAAAGACAAATGTATCAACATAATGAAATCATGCAAATGAAGAACTGTATATTGTATAAATGTCAAACCCTTCACCATCTCACTGCCCATCCCAACACTCCTGGGGGAGGTTTCACAAAAATAGACTTTCAATCCAAACTAGGCTTCACTAGATAGAAGTCTAAATTCATCAGTTAGGCCTAGTTATTGACTTTTTTTTTAAGTAAGCCTAATTTTAATATTTTTTTCAAACTAAAATAAATGGTTGACTGCGCCACACCACGCCTGCATTCATCTCTGCTGACTCTGGCAGAAAATGTTTGCCTTCTATAAGAATTGAACAGCTACAGGACATTTAACTGGGAAAATCCAGCTTGTAACAATACAAAAACCTTGCAGTATTGTAAAATAAACTTAAATAAAATAAACTCAACGCAAGGCAAACCTGTAGCAAAGCTTAGATGCTGTGGCTTTTTTATATGGCAGGGCTCAATACTTCTGCTAACTTGTCGGTCAGGCTCCTTCCTTTAACAAATGCAAATTACAGACAAGGTCCCCGCTGCTGTATACTAAAAGATTCTGCAGTCTGCTTGTCATTTGTTGTTCCACAACATTGTTAACAGACCGCTAACTGTGAACCATGTCTTCCTACCACTGTTCAACAGCTGTCACTGATTGTCATCATGAAAACACGGCTCGTATTTCTGAGTTGGGTGTAGGGGTGGTAACTTTTTAGACTTAAAATAAGTCAGTCTTTATATTTGTAAAACTGCCTAATTTACATTCAACTGATTTAAGAGCAAAATTAATCTAAATATAAAACCAGCTCCTGTCTGGCCTCAGTGTGTCATCCATTTCAGGGGTGATATTTGCCCTTGCAATACACAAAAACTCTTCTGGCATTGTGCAACCTTCCCAAAAATGTCTTGTGTTAACCAATACAAACCACAATCTTTCCAAATCCTTCAGTCCCCATGAGCAGACTTTTTCAGTGAAAGAATGACAAATGTAAGAAAATTACAAATACACTGACAGTCAGTGAACACACATGACCTTATTATAATTAAGCCTGGGCATTTTGTGATGTATATTGCATTCAGTTGTTGCCATTAAGTCTAGGCCCAATAGTCTGAATACTCAAACCAGTGGATCTCATTTGATTTTGTGTTCATCAAAAGTCAAAATCATGCCATTGTTCATCAAGAAGACATATGGTTAAATATCTTCAAATCTTAAAGGCGACGCGTTATTATTGACTATCAGTGTAAATGCATTATTTCACATTCTATAGCATGGCATAGCAAGTAATGAACTAAAACTGAAAAGAATCCCTGAACTTCATAAAGTTTACATTCACTCTATACTCTCGGATGCACGCGCACACACACACACACTTATGCATTTATCATTGATAGGACATTACACTGACTTCTATTCATTCTTCTATTCAACCCTAACCTTAACCTAACTTCGTTTCACACCCACAGGTTTGCACACAAAACCCCGCACCTACAAGACATACATCTGCTATAGGTTAATTAAGACCCATTTCAGGGACTGGGTTTTAACAGCATAAACCGACTCCACACAGAATACGCTGAGTACCACCCACTTTTAGTCTGAATCCTGTGTCTGAAATGCCAGTGATTCAAAAGTCAACACCAGTCCAGGATCCACAGGTTCCATCGTCATTCAATTTTCTGGAGCTTGAATATCCACAGTGATCCAAGTGTACAGTATATCCCTCACAATCTCCTTGACTGTGTATTGGAGGGAATTAATCCCATCTTTATCCATGGTCCACTGGGTTTTGCCCAGTTTGTCAGGATTCTTTGGATTAGCCTCATTGTGCAAGTCTCTTTTATGTTTGATCATTTTGTACCTTCCCAACACCAAGTTGGGCCGAGAAATGGACATTCCACGGAAGATAATTCGCTTATAGATATCATCGTCCTCACCGCCCCAGCCCCAGTAAGCATTCGGGAAGCCATTAATCTTTAAGTACTGGTCCTTGGACAATGAGGAAACCCCACCAAAATAGGTGTTATAGGGTAACTGGAAGTTAAATTTGTCCATAGCCACAGCCAGGTGTCTGGGATTGTCAAAACATCTATAAAGGTTACGGTCATCTATGGGAACCAGGTCGATGTCAGAGAAGACAAAGCATTCATAATTATAGTCCTTCAGTGCCTCAGCATAGCCTACATTCATTAGTTTAGCCCGGTTGAACACTCCCTCTCCATCCTGGTTGATGACATATACACCGTAGTCCAACTGCTGTCGCATCAATATAGGATGGAGGTAGTACATCCAGTATTTCAGGTGCTCGTGCCGATTTCGGAATGGGATGATGATTGCCACCTTAAAAAAAAAAAAAAAAAAAAAAAAGGAGATAAGTAAGTATTTCATGTAAGCATTTGGGAAATCACATTTTATTATCCATAAAGTATTTTTCAACTCTAAAATGTCCTTCTTATCATGTGTCTTGGTCACAGCTCCTCTGATATACAGTATTGTCATCAAAATGTTTTAACTCCTAAATATTGCCATCAGTATTGGCTTAAAAAATCCTTTATCGTAGGATGCATATAGCTTCGATATCAAATAATACTGATACTGTAAAACGTAGAGACATACCTATCTTTAATGGTGTGTAAAATATAAGTTAAGTTTTCTGCAGACATGAACAAGTCAGTAAACCAGCTGTAGGTAAGCTGTAAAATGAGAGGATCATTACATGAAGACATATAGTAATGCTGTTGAAGGATTGAACGTCTAGACAACAGGGTTGTAAAGACAGTGACATGCTGTATTGTAGTGGGCAAAGCAGTTAGGGCGTTAGCGCAGAACATATGCAGATGGTCAGCTGGAGATTGCATCTATCTATTGCATACATCTTTATATTTGGAAATTCTGTTCTGTTGACTCCAATTCCATTGGTGAATTAGGCTCTGTCTAGCACTCCTAGGCCATGCCATGTACACATAGATGAGGAGAGCACCAGCCCAAGAATGTCACTCAACTGGCTGTCAGAGATGTCATCATCCAAGTCATGCTCCCAGGAGTCACTGAGCGAGGCAGTGGGGGAGGGCAGGTTTAAGAATATGATTTTGCCAGGATGGTAGATTCTCACTGCTTCTGATCAGAGCCATGGGTAAGATTAGCAGTAATCAGTCTGTCTGAGGTGAATCATATAATGAGGTGGAAGTTATATTGCTCAAGATGTTGAGCACAAATATTGGACTTTTGAGTCCATGTAGTGGTTACTAATCTGAAGAATGTAAGTGTGCTTTCTGTTTTAACTTGATTTCATTCAGATATCTAAATTATGTTTTTTGTTATTGATACTTGTCAAAATATACCTGATATGTTTTTACTATAAACATGTAGAATTCATTATGCATAAGACTGAAGGACAAATACACACAAAAAACATCCACTTAAATTAACACAGCTTATTTCCAGACTGGGACTGCCCAGTAATGATCAACACTATCCTGTGTTTGTAATAAAATATGGAATATGTTCACCTGAGTTTTAACACCTCTTTTTAAAACGGATTCTAAGTCTTTACAAAATCATGGTAAACTTTCAGTTGCTGTTTTATCTATCTCTCATTGTTATTCTGTTTGTTTTTTATTCTGTGTCTTTGCATTCATTCACCCACCTTTTGTTTGGCGATACAGTCTGGTGGCTTATACCGTCCTCCATCCTGAAGGGAAGAACTGACATCTGTTCTCACCCTATCCAAATTCAGTGTATAATTAAAGTCCACAGCGAGAGGCCCAATAAGATTTGGCGGGTTGTCAGGGCAGGGATCCAAAGGTTTTCTTGTAGTGGTGGTCGTAGTCGTCTGTGTCTTCTCTTGGCTGACATTTGTGGCTTCAGTCTCAATTTCATATTTTTCTATCTTCCAAAAAGCGGCGTTATTTCCATTTGCCACATGATACGGCTTAATAATGTAAGTTATAGTGCTGTTTTTGTTGTATAACAAAAATACAACATAACATGCCAGGCTGAGGAAAGCAAAAAGTGCCAGGGCATTGAAGAGTTTTTTCAGCATTTTTGCTACCCCTTCCCTAAAAGTGATTACTGTGTACTGAACAGCTCTGGTAAAGCTCTGCTACCTGCATTTCTCTTTGCAAGTCAAAGGTTGTCCACACACAAGACCAACCAGACAAGTTTTTTATTTTCTTTGAGCAGCTTCCTTGTTCAAGTCAGCTGATCAGGTTGAGCCTCACACCTGTAGTTAATCATTTCTAATTTTCCCACTTAAGTTAGCCAATATCTAATGACTGGTTCAAGTGTAATAATGTGTGTTTCAGTATGTCTACAATACTGTTATATTAATTTGTATATTATCTCCAAGTATTTTTAGACTGATGCTAATTTATGTGAAAAAACCCAACAAACACAATATAATGTACTATGAGGAAAACTACTTATTTGTTATAGGGTCTCTAGAATAAACAGTATTACTATTGTGAACAGAGCAATAATGATACTCCCTGTATGTTGTTGAACTGTGCCCTCTACTGGCGTGTAATTGACAGTGTCGAATTTCCTGATTAGAATCCTGTAAAACTTGACAGACCAGGAGGTTACCCACAGCCGTTCAAAAAGTCCTCAAAGAACAGCAGAGGCTGTCAGTCTTGAAAGTCATCTACAGCCAGATCCTTAGGAGTAATTCCTATACATCTCAGGTTCTGAAACTTGTCCACATGTGCCTCTAGGAAATGTGTAGACATCCATGTGATTCTGCCTGTTGCCACTATTGTAAAAATAGTGTGTCCTGGGAGACACACTAAAACACTACAACTGGCAAGACAGGGTTGTCCCTCGCTGTAAGTGGAACAAATTTCCGCCTCCGGTAAATTTCTCCTCTGGAATGTCACAGATAAGTGTCCTACACTGCAGTTGACTTCCTATCTATGTGCAGACGAACCAATCACAGGAAGCAGCAAGGGGAGTGCCATCAAAAATGAGGAAACTGGCCCTACGTGAATGCAGGCAAGTGGGAAGGTTATTAGTTACACTGATCACACCCAACTGTTCAAAGCAGGAACCTTGCATTTAAAGAGGACCTGCTTTTCCAGTTTAGCAAAGAGTAAAACTAACAGTGGGTATACACCGATCAGCCACAACGTTAAAACCTGATACAGAGGAGCTGAGGGGTGTGGTGTCACATAGAGGATCTATTTCAAAAGGACCACAAACAGATTTGAATAGAATTTAAGAGGAAAATATTTTATTTGTTTAGTCATTTATTATTATTTTTATTATTATTATTATTTTATTTTTTATTATTATTATTTATTTTATCGCACCATAAAAAGACATTTCTTATATTCTTGTGTATCCTTACATTCTGTGAAACCAAGAAATTAATGTGCCATTATGAAGATGTTCAAATTTCATTATATTTCATTAAGGTAAAAATGCAACTAAGTAATAGGGAATAATCTTAATGTCTCAGTTTTAGTCATAAACTAATTAGAGATGTGTGGTGTTCATGTGACATCAGTGCACAGACTTCCCACTGAAAACAAAGCAGCCAGTGTTTCAGTCATGTGACAAACCCTTAACATGTCCATATCAAAATATTCCATCATGAGAGTAAAAACTCTGATAATCAAACATAAACAAATGAACATGACAAATGAACTCGTTAGATGAGTGTTTCAAGAACAGAGTCGAACCAAGAAAAATGTAGAACATATGAGTGACAGGAAGTGGCCTGTGTGGTTCCAGAAATAGCTGACTGAAAAAGCATGCAGTGGCAACTTGTACACTAGTGCTGTAAACTTCATAGCATTTGAAGCACAGAAATATGATAATAAAATATGATCATGACATCTCATCAGGAAAAGTGCAAACAGGGATCAGATAATTTCTGGCTACATATATTTAAGTGACTGGCTTTTATGCTTTATGCTTTAATACATTTTGACTATAGTGGCCATCAACCAGTAACTATATATCAAAATGGATTAATTCATTTTAAAGCTGTAACTTCTCTTAGTACATTATAACTTTTCACACTGTGCTGCACTAAGAGGCAGCAGACAGTACACAGTGTGCTGTATTGACATTGTTAGTCAGGACAGGAGCAAGCTGTTAAGTATCCAAAGCTATTGGCAAAGTGCTTTGCTTTGTCAAAGCCTTCACACCCAGATAATCTGGATGCAACCATGTTACCTGAAGATCCACCCAGGAGCACACATTATACTCACTGCCTCATTTTAAACCACATGTGCAACAGGTTGTCATTAAACCTTACAAACAGTGACCTCTAGTGGTACTTTTATCTTTTTCAAGCAAGATGTGGCAACCTGGTTTCCAGTCACAGTGGAAAGCATGGCTTTTGAGAATAGAGTAATAAGGTTTTATAGGCCATTCAGTTTGTCACAGGAAATTCAAAATGTGCCTTAAACACTAAAATACGTCACTGATAATAACATAACAGAGCAAAGGCCTTTACTTGTTGGAAATATTGTGAGCCCTGGAGGCCATGCTGCTCCATACAGGCAAGGTGGTTTAAAGGGTGAATGGGATTTTTTAAAACACCTGATCATTTGATGCAAGTATTGTCGTAGATGACATGAAATTGGGTAGGCTTTAAAAAAGAGTTCTGTTTTCAGTTTTTTCAGGGTTGCTTGTGTGGTGGAAAGATGGCTGAAACTATGGCAGTCTGGTGTCATCTGCACAAACTTACCTCCACTTCGCCCACTGACTGTGCTGTGATTTCTGAGACTTTGTATTTTTTATTATAACAAGGCCAGTAAACTTTCAACTTCAGTTTGTATGCCTTTCAGTCAGACCATACACTACCACCACAAAGACAAAACTGATTTGCCCACATGCATCATTCCATTACTGTTCTTATCAGTTTTAATTGTATCCTTTCCCAGATTTGCTGAGGCTGAGTGAGGCCTACACAGTATTCCCATGCTACAGATTCTATCTGCTGATTATATTTACATAAGACATAGCATTGTGTAATGAGCAGTGTTACTGACACTGCTGTGGGAGACAGGTTTAAAAAAAAAAAAAAGAAAAATGTTCCCACATCACCCACCATTTTCCCAGGACTTTGATGGAGATGTGCTTCTGTCCCCTACTTGCTTATTTAAAGCATTTACTACGGACCATCATGTCCACCATGGGGATTCTTTTTTGTTTTCATTACTGCTTCAGTTATGTGATATACATGGTTAATATGTTGATGTTGGCACTCAGCTGAACTTGAGTTCTCAGGGCTGCAATAGCCTCAAGTGCCCGACTAAGATGTTACAGTTTGCTTAAATCATAATTCTGTGTTCTGTGCATGCTCTGAGAACAACCATAAAAGCTGAATTTATAACCCCTAAGACACTAGAATTAAATTACAGTAATATATGTTTGTTTTTCCAGCCACTGAGATTTTAATCAGTAGTTTGTGGCAGCTTGACAGTTTGACAGACAGGGTGTTACGGCTGTATGTTTGTGGTGCTCTGTCCTTTTCCTGTCTTAACACTAGCTCCACCCAGGTGATACCTGATGAGCCATCAACGAGCTGCACCTGGCATTAGAGAAGTGCTTAAAAGCTCCTTTACCAGTGGCAGAAGGCAGAGGCTTCTAGTGTGGGATTGCTGGACATGTTGCCTCTCAGCTTGTTTCTTTTTGTGTTGCTGTTGTGTTTCGATTTTTGTCTTTTATAGTCTTGGTTTCATCTTCATTGTTTGATATGTTTGCTTTTATGTTAAATGCCATGAATCTGGCTGTTTGTGAGATGTTTTCTGTGGCTGATTTGGGTCATACATGGTACAAGGTACATACAGATATAATCAGTGCTGTCTCGTATATCACCACTAGAGGGTACTCATGTATCACCAATAAACAATGAACAAGCAAGCGAGGAAAGTCCTTTTGATATTACAGTGACTTGGCATGCCTGTGTGTAGGTTGCTGTACACCCTCCAGTACACTCATACATATCGTATACACACACAAACACAAAAACGCATATTACATGCACACTCATCTGTACTTATGTGAGTGTTTATGCATGTTACTGCTCGTGTGTATCTCTTCCTCTTCTGCTTTCTGTTTTTAACCACACAGTTTTGGAGAAATGGGCTGCAGTTTGAAGAGAAACCTGATCCCAAGGCCTCTATAGATGGAATCCAGCTTTGGCTTGGACATTTTAATAGCATTCTTTTTTTTTCTTTTTCTTTTTTTTTTTACACCTCCTCCCACTTTCTTTTTTGCTTATTTTTGCTGCTCCCACTGACTTGAGTTTGAGAACAAGAATGATACCCACCGAGGCACATTTGTATCCAGACAAAGAAGCTTGTTGGATGGATATCCAACCCAGACTGAGCTAGCAAGACTGGTATACCCCCGCTGATTTAGCCACACAAGTCTTTTCTGGCACTGTGGAATCCCTTTGCAGGTGGGCGGGTCTGCTTTTTTTGGACGAACATTTTACTTGACATGCATGCTTGTGGTGTCAGTGATATTTATGCCTGTATAATTTCTTAATTAAATAGATTAGCTGAACTTTAAAACAAGCACTTCCCTTTGCTCTTTGGTGAGGAGTTTGTACCACTGATCTAAGATATTTTGTTTGAATTCTGTTGTGGTGACAAAGACTTGTTTTCACAGTTTTAATCAGGCTATGTTGAACAGTATCATATGAGAGGGATTTAATGAATAAGTACTAATAATTTGGTAATTATCCTAATCTTTTAACAGTACAGCACATGCATGCAGATACTGTTCACTTCTGCAAATACCAGGACTTTCTCACACTCACATGTGCTTATTTTCACATGGGTCACACTCAGTCTCTTTGATACTGAAGCAGCTGTAAATAGCTCTGGAATATTCAATCAGACATGACCACAGTGGTGCCAAGATTAGAATAACAATAAAAGGGCTGTGGTTGAGAAGACACAAGGCATTACTTAACAAAATATATATGTATATATAACATGGTTTTTTTCAGATTTTTTGCAGCTTAATATGTCAAAAAATGTCAGTGCATTTTTAGCCTAGGGCAGACTGTCAGAGAATACACAAAGCTCGCAGGACAACACATATATTCCCCCACTGCATACAGCACATTCTCTGCAGTTATATAGACAGACGTGAAAAACAGACACACACACAGACACACAAACATGCACATTTATATTCAACCACAGCTCCTAAAACAGCCCTAGTTACAGCCTAGAGAACTCAGCAGTTTAGTGAAACATGATGCCCAGACCATAAAAGAGTGTGTGTGTGTGTGTGTGTGTGCTTGGTTTTGAGTGGTCTCAGCTGTGTGGGACACACTGCAATGACAGCCAATCAGAGCTAATTCAGAATCAGAGTGGTTTTGATGGCTCCATGGTCTATCCAGGGAACAAAGCAGTTTGTGCGTGTTTCTGTATGAGGGTGTGTGTGCGTGTGTGTCTGTGTGTGAGTGTGTATGTGTGCACACCTCTCAGCCTTACTTTGCACTCCACCTGCTTCTCATTGCCCAAATAGTCTGACAAAATCTGCTTTTTGATATATGCAGCATTTGTATTCCACAGCTTTTATTTCATTTGTAACAAATAACAGAAATAAAGTTATTTGAATTTGCATGGCAAAATCAATTAATCAAAAAGCTCTCCATCTCATTTTGAGAGGACTAGATGCTCATAATTTTCTTTTACATGTTTACAATACACACCATAGTCCTCAGATCTCAGTTTAAACTTGAAATTTCCCCTTCGAATTATACTGATCACGATCAGCTGAGTTTGATACTGTTTAAATCAACCCAGACTCCTAGCAACATGCAGGCTAACTTTTGCCTGAATAAAAAGAGATGAGACCTTTCCAGCAACTCATTTCCTGTTTCATTCATCCTTTTCCATCCATTTCCTTTCTGAAACAAATAAAGTTTGTGCCACACTATGCAGTTTTATTCAAAGACCACCTTGCTTTTGAAATTTACTTTTGCACCTTAATGTATGTGAGCATACACGTCTAAATTTGTTACAAATTATGTATAATATGTGTATCTTTTGTTGTTTTTGAATGTCATATGCACACTGCTTTGTAGAACAAGTCTAACTTGAGCATGTTGTGTCACTGGGTCAAAACACTGGATCAAAATATCCTTATTTTAGTCTATGTAAAAACAGTAACATAAAAAGTAAAACCAGGTCAAAACAACATCTTGGTACTGGGTAAGCTCCAGTGTCTTTAAACACTGTTGGTTCTGGCTACAGAACTTACTAAATGAACCAAGTGTTATATGAGCATAAACTTATATCGACTGAGAGGACTGTTTTGAAGACATGTCATCCTGCATTGTTAGTGCTGCATGGACAAAAGAGGGAAAATCAAAATAAAGTCTATTTTGGTGACCTTAAACGAGTCATGCTGCATTACTGGGCTCAGAGGCTGTATTTATCTTCAGTGGTGGTCTGACCAGCACAGACCTAACAAAGAAATATTTGGACGTGAACATTAGACCTCATCCTTCATAGTAACAAAAATGACCACTTGAAATAGAAGGAGGAGAAGATATAAACCACAACTAAGGAAATGACTCCTGTTATTAGAGGGTGAATTGGGTAAATATGTCAAGTTTATGTTTTGAATTCATACAGGTGTCGCACATTCATATAAATCAGCCCAAAATAATAAGCACTTTTTGGAGTTGGAAGAAACAATTTTTGATTTATCCCTTAGTTACACAGGGTACACATTTAACCTCACATATCCAGTCTATATTTGCCACTACCAGTTCTTTTAAAACTTCAGGTTAAGTGCCTTGCTCAAGAGCAGTATTCCTCCACCCTCATATCCCACCTTCCCCAGTCTGTCCAGGTACTTGATCAAACAGTTTTGTGGTCACAAGTCTGCCACTCTAGCCTTCAGGCTACGACTATTTGCACTATTTAAGAGAAAGCTGAACTGGCAACTTCCTTTCTTCAAGAGCTGGAGCATCAGCCCTGAGTCACAGGGTTGGGTTCGAGAACCCAGAGAGGGAAAAACGACACGCACCGTCCTCTGCTCCCCTTATCATCCATTGCTCTCGTTTTCGATGTGACATGAAGCCGCAGTTCTCCCAATAGGCCCTGGGGCAATGTGTCAGTAGCAAGTGGAGACTGAAGGAAAAATGCGCAATTAGGGGCCATTGACGTATGGTCTTTAAGCCTAACTATCTTATTCTCCCACCCCTGATAGGTAGCTCTGTACAGGCTTACACTCTCTCACTTGTTCGCTCAGTCACACACTTCCTCGAACACCCACGCACTAGCTGTCTCACTCACTAACGTACTCGTTCACTCATTTCCCTCTTCATTAACGCAGGTCCTTTCTATCTCAGGTAGATAGACTTCTGTGCTCATTTATTTGCCTGCCACTGTTCTATAATGTGGTCCTGCCTATTCTTCACTGCTGAGTGAGAATATCCATCCAGCAACACTGTCATTCATTGTGAATTTGATGTAATAGTTGCTGTTGACGTTACGACAATATGCACAAATAACACTGCTTAGACGTCTCTCATTACAGGTTAGATGAAAAGATTCATGCATAGACAGAGCTTAAAGACAGTCCTAGAATTGCAATAATTAATTGCCTCTGAATGAAAATACTAAATGTGCTTAGGTGAGTTTGTTTTCTAAAATCTCATTTCAGGTATTGCTACAATGACACTATGCAAAAAAAACAAACAAACAAACAAAAAAAAAACCTGCATAGGAAGTCACATCAGCTCTGGATTAACACTGCTTCACAGCAAGAAGTCTCTTATTTTGAAGCCTGCTGTATGACGATAGTTCTGTGTGAAGCTCAAGTGGTCTGTTTTGTGTGTGTGAGCTTCCTTTGGTTTTCTCTCACCCTGAAAAGACATGTACAATATTTCAGAAAGCAGAAATACTCCTAGTACTCCCCTTAAGGCCCTAGCCTCAGGGCTGGAGGAGTTCCCCTGGCAGTGGTTGCCCATTGCTAATTTATAGTTAGAGGAAACGCTTAACGTTTTGGGAAATATGCGTATTTGCTTTATTGCAGAGAGTTATATGAGAAAATGAATACCACTTATATGTCTGCCATTTACATTTTGGATTTTAGATTTGGTGGATTTTGTTACCTTTGTGTAACCACTGTACAACACTCCCACTGTAGTTCTGTGTTGTGTTGTGGTGAGGCAAATGGAGGATCAGGAGGCAATTCTATGTCTATGGTCCTCTTACTGGCACTCTGGCAAAGAGCACAATAATCACCAGCTGTGTTTGTGTGTATGTATGTGTGTGTGTGTGTATGTGTGTGTGTGTGTGTGGCATCAGCTCCATTAACAGCCAAATACATAAAATGGAGACAAATTTTAGATACAGCTGACAGGGCTTACCTTCTTTACAAGCCAGAAAAGGCTCTGCTCTGCACTTGCACTCTTGCAAACACACACACACACACACACCACAGAGTCAAATGTATTATATTTTCCCTTTTGCTATCAACAAAATAGAACTTGAACTTTCCTTATTATATTTGCAAATGTTTTAATCAACTAGCCCCAAGCTAGTTAATCAAAATGTATGGAGTAAAAATTCATCAGTTCAATGCAAATTACTCAACACTGTAGGCCCTGTAACTGCTCTGCTGAAATTAGCTTCAATTTGACAAGATTTACATCCGCCCCTGATTGCCCGTTTTTTTTTTTTTAAAGCAGGCATGTTTGACTCCAGAGAAAAAGCACAGGTGAAACGTTTTTTAATTAACGCTTCTTCATTAGCCAATTAAATAAATAAAATACGTTTGCCGTGAGGCCAAAGGTCATGAAGTGGTCAGAGTTGGGCCACCCCTCGACATTGCTAGCTACTATCGCCAATGGAGGATTACAGGACGGTGTTTTAACGTTAGAGGAGCGAAAAAAAAAGGAGACAGCCGAACGGACGGGATAAAAATCAGAGACACTCGCGCGAAAATGTGTAAAATATAAGATTTGTTATGGCTCAGCTGTTGCCATACAAGAGGGACCGACAAAAAGACATCCTTTTTAGTCTGCCATGTGATTTCTCAGGAGAGTGGAGTTACCGACTGCAGCTGCCGCACAGCACATCCGGAATAGCAAAACTTCTACAAGGTAAGAAAACTGATAATTTTTAGGGTTTCATTGGTTATCTAGTTAGTTTCATCCATTAAACTAGAAATCCCGGAGGTGGTGGACAGTGCAGGCAGCGTGTTGTGGCTTGTATTAAATGTCAAGCTTGTTGCTGTTCTCTTGGCTTGTCTCACTTATCTGCCTTTGTCTGTTTCTTGCCATATAAACATACTTTGTGTTCAGCTGGCTCAGTTAGTCTCTGGCGATCTCTCGCTCTTTGAAATGGTTGGTCAGAGGGCCAGACTGCCTGTCATCATATTGTTTCTGACATACTGTGTAGTCTACTCTTTGCTGAAGGACCATTTGACACATTTGCATTCGTGTGTTGTGCTGTGATGGTGTTACATACTGTTAGTCTTTCTCATCTCAGATGCTTTCTCTGTGTTTTGGTGACCTGCCTACCTTTTCTCTGTCTCTTAACTATAGCTCACAGCTTTTTGATGTTTTTCTTGGAATGACATTTCTCCTTATATCGTTTTGATGTGGGAATAATGGGACGTTTTTTCTTTCTAAGTTTGATTAGAGTCATTTGATAATAAGTATCTTCTTATAAATCTGATAATTATATGGGGCCTATTTAAGTACACTTATGTTATGATAATCAAGGCCAATATAGTGTGGATATGACAGCTGCTCAACTTTGTGGTTAAAATACAGTCTGCATCATGGTTTTTTGTGCAACATCTATAAAGAGGAGAATGTCAGTGTGAACTAGGGATGGGCATTTCAAGGAAAAAATGTTTTTTGACTATGATTCAACTACTATAATTTTGACATGTCTAACTACTGAACACACCTGAGTGACAGCAATGCTGACGTGAAAATTCATTTTCAACACGTCCGTCTATAGCCTGTTTTCATATTTTTTGTTAGAAAACGAGCACGTCCACATGGTTGGGCTGAAGATAGGAGTGCAGTCAGTTAACAATAAGTCCTGTCGAGGAAAATTCCCTCTCACAGGTGTTGCGG
>NW_026117818.1:0-18312 GCF_001640805.2 Lates calcarifer
CCATCATTGGATGATGAAACATCATCACCAGCGCATTAGGACAGCAGGGGAGAGGTTCTTCAAGACAAAAGCCCAAATCATATAGTAGTCTAAGTGTCACTAGAGCAACCTATGACAACTGTGCCGATGTGGACACACAAGGCTGTTTTCAGTGGCACGTTACAGAGCAAATATGAAAACACAATACTGACATACAGTCCCAACAGTAAGTATTTGGACAGTTACACATGTATTTGTTCTTCAGGGAACTGAAATAAAATACTGGATACTTCATTACAATGACTGGTCACAGCTTGAATTTGAACAAGTTAACATCAATATAGAAGAGAGAGGGCTCAGTCAGAGGGGCTCAGTGGATTAATGATGGCTGCAGGGCCTAATGGTCAAAACACCATCTAAAATATATACTGGACTATGAGACTACTTAACCAACTAAAACATCTAAAAATGGTGCAAATATCCAGCCCATGGTAAAGTTCTCTAAATTTGAACTCTATGTGAAAGAACTACAAATGTATTTTTGGATTCACGAGCAAACTCACTGATCACAGTGATTCCTCACAGGGGAAGCTCGGCAGCTTGATGCTGCTGCTACAGCTTTATTAGTCTAAATAGCTCAAGCTGAGTTCCAGTCTCAACACAGTATCAAAGAGAATGAACTTCTCTAAACGGACAATTCTGTGCTTGTGATGTGCTTGAGAGTTTTCTTTTTTTGCAGTTCCAAGTGAGGACGGCTACTTTTCTTGACAGTTTGAGTTTAGTGTTTGTGAATCCATCGGAGCATGTTCCATCTATCCCATGCTATCTTAGTAAGTGGGTTGTTCATGATGACTGACCGTGGTCAACCCAGAAAATGAGGCTGATGATTGCAACAACACAGCCTTAATGGGCAGACTAAAAGTGATGGAACTCAATATGTGACTCAAGGCTGCTATGTCCAGCACTGAGACAGTTACTCTATCACTCTGAGGTTATGCAGGCCCATTCCTATAACGTATATGAACACAAGGTGACATTTTCAGAAAAGGTTGATAAATAAAAAACGCTTGGCAGAGGAATAAAATAACATAAAAAATACAAATACTGCTGCACTACTAAAAGCAAAGATGATCTATGTTTAGGTTCTTTAGGACATCAACATTCAAGAGAAATATATTTAATTCTACATTGGGGTTATCCAACAAGCCTTAATGTCCAAAGGAAATAAGTAGAGTAAGCTCAAAATATTTCTGCCTCATGAGATGAAATACTTTCCACTGTGGTCTTCTATTTTCAGTGTGATTAAAATATATGTTGTGGTTGTGTCATGTTTTTTGAGGCAGGAGTCAGTGTTACAAAACAAATCTACAGTAAGGTCCACAGCAGAGAAACACTGGCTCAAACACCTGTAACACCACACATCATGCACCTGGGAGGTCCAAGCCAACTCTAAAGGCAACTCAAAGATGAACACAGTTAAATAAAAATGTGTATGCTGAGAGAAGCCTTAACTGAAGGAGGTACAGCACTGCAAAGAAATGCCATGAAGAAAAGAACGCGAGGAGCAGAAAACACAGGGCCAGCAGCAGCATGGGCTTCACTCAACACAATGGCTGTGAAAGGTTGTAGGGGGCAGAAGGAGACATGTGGTGGTACCTTTAAACTGAGAAGGTGGGAAGAGTTGCTGAACCAGCTCCGACATGGTACCTGGGACCAACATTAGAGACACCCACAGAACAGCATTAGGGATGTACCAGCATAGTTATTCACTTCTAGTCCAATTTAATACCAATAAACTCCAAGCAGGGGCAGCCTCATAGCAAGGTCATAGGCTCAAATGCTCACAGAATCTTTGTGTGAGGAGTCTGCATGCATTTTTATGAGTACTCCCATGTGTACTGTGCTTTTCTTCCATTTCCACCAATTTCTCATATATGCATGTTTGTACTGAACCTCACTGTTTAGAGACCAATTCATGATCATACAAAGACAATATGAAAAAATTAGGAAATAAAGGAAATAAAGTAAAGAACTGGAGTTACAAGTAAGTTCTGACATCAGCCTAAGGTCAAGGCTATCACCACATACAGACACATTTCATACCCAAACACCTCTGTGGACACTAACAGCCAGTTTACAGATAACCTCTGTATAGTGGGCAGTAAAATGGACAACAAAAACACTGCAGCAGTCAACTTTGCTTGACTAAGAACCTCGAGTGTCATGCCAGTTCTAACAACAAATCTGCTAAAGATGAGCATAATGTTTCCCTCCACAAAAGCTCAGCAAGGAAACATAATCTGGAGAAATGCATAAGAGATTCTTATACTAAAGACACTGTACCCTCAGAGGATGTCCAGTTGTTTTGGCTATCTTAGCCTGCTTAAGCTTCTTATTACTTTTAACTGAAATTTGAGATGCATTTTTTGCAAAGAAAGACGAGCGTTGGTTAACTGTGGAGTTGCAGCACCAGTACATCACTTCATAGCCAGTATGGACCAAAGGAATTGTTACAGCAAAGACTACATCCACATACACTGACGTAAGTATTTTTATTTCATTTGAAACTGCATTGCATTAAGCAGTAACACATTGGTCTTTAATCAGCCTTCAGTGACTAACAGCCTGAGATACAACACAAGAAGAGCCATGGGCTTAAGCAACAACCAACATTAACATTACCTTCAGGCATGGTCTTATCTTGGACAACACCTTGACTTGCTGAGTGAGCTACGAAGCAAACATTCACCAAGCAAAAGTGTGATGTTAATGTCAGAGATCACCGATTAACTAGTCAGCTGTAGCACACTCAACAGGTTAAACACTTAACTCAAAGGTCAACATCAGTCAGTGTAGATGCTGAATGACTGGATGTCATTGTTTAACACTACTGCTAATAACTGTCTCTCCTTATCTTGTAAGCTAGGGTCAGCTGTGCATGTGTTTCACATTTTTCCTCTCAAATGTCAAAGACATCTTCCTCTTGAAACCACAGCTCTTATGTGTCATCACCCTACAACAGCCCTCTTCTGCTTCTCATTGCTTCTCTTCATCTCTCAACATAGGATCATAGTGTTTCCTGTCATGTCACAGTTAAGGTTTGCGATTATATATATTGGTCTTGAAGAACAACATTCTCATCACTCTAGATCTAGACATATTTACCTTAAGCTGGGAGTCATTACAAAACACTTCATTAATTAGCTCAATTGGCCACAACACTGCCTCAGTTATTTTACACACTGAGCAGCACGGATCAGGTAGCATCATATAATTTAAGCACCTTGTTCCTTAGCCACTGAAACTAATGAGATGGATCAGAGCTTCTACACACAGCAATTTAAAAGTAGTTATACATCAGGTCAAATGAATACAGGAGCAAGGAACAAAGTCTACACGTCAGCGTCAATGTTTATGATTTGACAGTCGCAGCCATGTCTTTTTAAAGATAGCTACCAGTTACTGCTGCTGGAAGCAGAGCAAAACTGCAGCAGTAGTGTGGTAAACAGCAGACTGCCAGAAAACCTTTACAAATGTTAAAGAAAAGGTCAGATGTTGTCAGATTCATGAGTGGATTTCTGCAAATGGAGATGTAGCACTGTGATAAGAGCCAAACTGTGAGTTAAAATGGCAATTGAAGGTAGCATATTACAAAAAAAAAAAAAACTAATTATAATCAAGGTTTAATTCAGTAAACTGATCATTTATATCCATAATTAGCTGGTCTTTGGTAGCCTGTTGAAAGGTGGCAGAGTTTCCACAGCCAAAGCTTCACATTGAACCAGGTAGCTTTTTAGTCACAGAGAAAATTCCAGCAGCAGCACTCCCCTTTAACTGACTTCAAATGCCAGCAGATGACTTTAGCATATCAATTAATGGGAGAGTGCTGCAATGTGAAATGGAACTGATCATTTCCAAATGTAAGGGAAATACATGGAGAGGGAATGTGACACAACAGAGAACTTAGATGAACTTCATTTCATTTTGATTCACATAAAAGCATGCATTTAGACAAGGTGCTGTTAACACTACGTAAACCAACCAACAACTATGGAATGACCTACTGCACTGACTGTCCACCTCACATTCATGAGTTAAGTGACAAGTCACACGCAGTCTCTCTGCAGAGGTAAGCTGCACTTGTGTGTTGTTTGTACAGCTGTCTGCAAACTAGATTTAATGAACAAGACTACTCTCACTTTCCTGCAACGACAGGTCCGTGGTGAGAGAGCAAATTAGGCTGGCAATCTCAATGCAAACGCATGCCTGAGAAACGCACTGAGGGCAACAAGAAGGCCAATATCAACTGACAGATAAATATGTGCAGTGTCTTGTTAAAAGCCTAAGCATGAGGTTTGGTGCACAGTGAGAAGAGGCAGAAAGAGAAAGTCACCTCAGGAAAATCTATGTGCTGATGCTCATCAAAGAAATTAGTGTGTGAATAGTGAAGAGAGGAAGAGTGTAGGAGTTTCTGTTATGCCAGAGAGAAAAGTGTGTTCTGAATTTAATGTGGTGGTTATAAATAGGAAATGAAACTGTCAGCATATCCTATGATAACATACTAGCTCCACATTAACATTTTAACAACAGGGGAGAGGAGCCAGTGATAAACATGAGGTTAAGGTTTCCAGTAAATCTTACTTAACTAATATCTACGTATCTAAAGTGTATATAGTGATGTACTGAGGTATAAAACAACACACAACAGATTCCACTGTGTCATTATTTATTTAACAAAAATGAAGCCAAATTGGAGAAACCAAGTGTGAAAAACTAAGTACTCTCCATGATTCAGTAGCTCGTAGAACCACCTTTTGGCAGCAATAACTTGAAGTAATGGTTTTCTGTCTGACTTAATCAGTCTCTCACATCGTTATGGAGGAATTTTGGCCCACTCTTCTTTACAGCGTTGCCTCAGTTCATTGAGGTTTGCAAGCATTTGTTTATGCACTTAAGGTCCCGCCACAGCATTTCATTTGGGTTAAGGTCTGGACTTTGACTGGGCCATTGAATCACCTTGATTCTGTTCTTTTTCAGCCACTCTGTTGTAGATTTGCTGCTGTGCTTGGGATCATTGAACTGTCACATGACCCAATTCGGGCGAAGCTTTAGCTGTCAGACAGATGGCCTCACATTTGACTCTAGAATACTTTGGTTTACAGAGGAGTTCATGTTTGACTCAGTGACTGCAAGGTGCTCAGATCCTGTGGCTGTAAGCAAGCTCAAATCTAAAGAGATTGAGTTTATCAAGATGTCAGTAAATACTCACAACCAGTGTTTGGGTTTCATTATTTAAAAATTATTTTTTTAATCAGAGTAGCTAATTAACGGTTTCATAACTTATCTTTTCAGCATTAACATGTATGTAGAATCTATGGATACATGTTACATGCTACATGTTTCTTCAAGAAGTCTTATTCCAAAACAGGTATTGGAAAGGGGGCTGAGGTTGTAATCTATTAGGGTCATCTTATCTTATATTTAAGGCACTGTAGTAACTAAACATTTCTTTCTCTCTCTTTCTCTCTCTCGCTCACACACACACACACACACACACACACACACACGTCCTTCTATCTTTGTGAGGACAGTGTTTGCCATAGTGCATTCTCTAGCGTGTAGTAAACCTGATTCTGACCTGAAGTCTTAACCCTCAAGCAGCCCTTTAAAGTTGTACTTCCATCTTTTTCTTTTTTTCATTTTGGAAATGGAAACACACACACAGACACGTGAAGACTGAGCCCTGGGCTGGGGGAATGTGATTACCTTTGCCTCCAGTCCCCTGGCCTCCAGGTTTATTGTAGAGGTAGATATTGCCGTCAGCCAAGTCACTGCTCAGATGAAAGTAGTGCTGCAGAAAGAGCAGGAGAGCAAATCAGCCCCTGGAAACTCAAACCATACAAGTCAGCAGTTATTTCATACATCACAATGAGACTTGTCAAAATGATTTTCATATCTGCCACAGTTTTGCAGAGCTGGGAGCCTCCAATATCTAGGATTTATTCATTTTTAATCCAGATTACTTAAACAGAGCTGTTTGTAACTGTCATATATCAGTGCAGGGGGCCATTTTGGTTTGCAAGCTGCAGTAATTTTACAAGACAACAAAGTGGTTGAATGACTTAGAGAAGTCTGTAGACTGACTGTTTAGTTTAGATTTGAATTACTCTGCCCCCCCCCCCCCAAAAAAAGAAAAATGGTAAATGGACTACACTTACATAGCGCATTTCTACTCGCATTGACCACTCAAAGCTAAGACACTGGCCTAGCAGCAATAATTTCTAGGATCATGCATGAGATAAAGAGTAATTGACTCCTGGTGCTAGCTCCAAAGGTGATGCAAAGATATCTTCTCATTTAATTTGCATCAGTAATGCATATAAAAATATTCCCAAAACTATTGCCTCTGGACAAACCAGCATTTAAAACAGCAAAATCTGTTAATTCTAATGGAGTTGCATGGAGAGGAAGCGAATCCAAATAAATCTTTGTTGGTGACCTTTGACATGCAAAACTGTACTTGTGACAAAAGGCAAAACATCTTGACAGTGCTAACCTACACTGGACAGACATTTGGAGAAACCATCATTTCTATACTTGAGGTGTGTGTCCATTCAGAGTTTTTTTTTTTTTTAATTGTTGCCAATAAGGAGAGAGAATGTGCTGCCACATCCTAGAGGAAAAGCCTGCATCCAGCATCTTTTTTCAGAGCCGTCTGTTCTGTGCAGCTTCTCTGAGCACTCCTGGTTAAAAATCTACAAAATGAACAAATTGTAAAAGAAAAGCAGAGGGACTGTGCTGGTCTGTCATCCATTGGCAGTCATGGTATGTGTCAGGATGTTGTCATAGAGATATTCAGCCTTCTTCACCAATCTAATTTTATAGAACATATATTGCGCCACTAAAGAGTCACGGTTAGTGAATACTTACAAGACAGCATTTATTACTTCTAATATGTCTTTGGAATATTGTTTGCAAGTGAGCAAGCCAGCCAGCTAGCCCGCTACTTCAGTGAGCTATTGTGTCTGACAAGCACAAATGAAATGGTTTAGATCATTTGGTTAAACTGTCAGGTTCTTTACAACCGTATCATGTACATTACACACATTACACGTACTGAGAGAAGTCAGCCTGGTTTGTACCTTGAAATGGTGCGCTGTGTTGCTGTCGGTGTACTTGGGTACATGCAGGAAGATGAGAAGGTTCTGCCTGAGGTAGTGAGCCACAGCAGACAGCCAGGGTAGACAGTACTGTGGGAGGCTGAAGGTCATCACCTCAGTGGCCGGAGACCCTGATGGCTGGATGAACTGACCAGATAACATTTAGAGAAGGCAATTTTCAGTAACATGAGCGCATACAAATGGAAACATTAAAAAAAAAGTGTAAGCAATTTGCTCACTGAACTACACAGGTCCACATACACAGAACTTCTGACTAACTTCTTCTAATTATTTCCCCGCTGAAAATTTCAGTGGACAAAAAAAGAGCAGTTTACCTCCACATCAGCTGGGGTCAACTTGCAGTTCCTGACGAGCATGACAGTGATGATGTCCAAAGTGGTTTCATCCAGGCGCTTCCGCAGAACTTTAACCAGTTCGTCTGTGATCTCTGGGCCTGAACAGGAGATGGAAAAACACCCCTCTATCAGCCTCAGGCCGCAAATACACACACGCTCACATTAAAGAATGTGAATGAATTCAATGATGAAAGGCCTCAGTAAGCTTCAGGTGACGTGCTCAGTGGACAGTCCCAGTGGCAGAATCAGAAACAAACAGTCCAACTGAGCCAGGTGTGCAAACGTGTGAGACTAGATGTTCTGAACTAGAGTATGGAATCTGGTTACATGACAACAGGTGGACTACAGGTGAGAGCTAGAGAGCAGATCTTGGGTTCAGATTTTTTTTTCTGTTGACATCTGCAATTTACTGTCACACGCAATTGATAGGACACACACACAAAAAGGAAGTGAGGAAGGAATGTGTTATTCTCCCTTTTTGGCCTTCTGAGCAAACAGCTCTTTCAGTTTTTAATCATTTGTAATAAATTTATGGGGAAATGTAACTCAAGATCCACGACCCACTTCCTAGTATTTTATGGAGCTTTCATCAGTATCTCAAAGACTTCCTCAGCAGAGTATGAAGATAACTTAGTTGTCGTCACAACTGAACAAACAGACCATGAGATGTGGCTGAAAGCTCTGGGGAAAAGCTACTTCAGTAAATTACTTTTATATATCTCAAGTCAAGAACAAACTTTCATATTCAATTATAAATAAAACTGTTAAAATGCTTCTGCTCACCACTGTGTGGTGTATTGATAGGAAGATTATAATAACTGACTGCATAAATGATTTATCAATGCTTCAGGAGGTGCAGTGTCTTCTTCTTATTCCAGTATTTTCCTCTGCTGACTACAGAGACCCTGGTGGTGTACACACATACACACTTCAAAGAGGGTTTTCATAGCCATCCAGTCTGTTGCAAAATAAAGACGGCGAGTTCAAACTACAGTGAGTGGAAAGAACAAAGATTTGAATGAGTTGTGTTTCTGAGAAAGCACTGATGTAACCCCGATTTAAGACAGGGAGATATTCCAAGTACAACAGCGCCATCAAGGCATCAATGGAGGAACAGCATCCTGCTGCAGCAAATCTTGCAACTAGCAACAGTGATAATATTATCATGTCAGTGACCGACAGTGGCAACTTGCTTTCATGGTGACGACATGACACTGGCTGATTGTCTGGAGTGAACGCACACACAGAAACTGATGATGGCTTCAAGACTGGTTTTGAACAACTAGCCTGTCTGATCCTATTTATATTATTCTAAACAGAACTACACCTGTGGTATGTTACTGCTACTGGTCATATAGTGTAATTAATGTAATTAGTGTAATTTATGAACATAAAGCTTTGTGGATAGGCAACTGTAAAGCTAATGAAATTAGTTATACAATAAGCGTGACTACAGTTAACCCCATGCTGCATGTGCAATTATCTATAATGACTCTATTTGTTTACTACATTGTGAATTATCCCTGCAGCACTGTGCAGGCATTTTACTTTGCATGTTTAAATTCTTCTCCATCATCAGTCCCATCAGGGAGGTGTCTGTTCTGTCCCAGATTCATTCTGCAGCAGCGAGCCCAAACACACAGTCAGAGTCATTAACAGCGATCTTCAGAGACACGTCCTGTAGCAGATGGTCTGACATATATACTGTATGTGTGAAAATTACAATCAAAACTGAACTTGAACTTTTGCATAGTAATGTATAACATGTAATTAAATGCTTCTAATAAAAGCATCGGCACATTTTATCACACTCACAATGCTATAACACAAGAAAATATATCCTTACATAAATAATAGGCACAGCCAATACATCAGCATGGTACATTTCTATCCGTATATATCTGTCTTTTCAAAGATTTGTATCCTCGGTCAGAATCAGTGAGCCTGGAGCTGAGAACCACAGACAGCACTGAGGGACATACTAACATACTGTACATTCTGCCACTCAGTCCCACACTCTCAAACACTGATTTCAGCCTCAGCATCAAAAATCAAGACTGTTGTCTCCACAACAACATTGTACAGTGTGTACACCCTGGGCTGACAAGAAAAGATCATGTGTGCAGCACTATTTCCCATTTATATCAGCTGTTCAAAAGCACACTTAAATGAAATTTGTTAAAGAATACTCATAACCCCACTTTATAAAACTCTAAAGACAAAGGAGGTGACAAATGGTCAGCTGGTGAACCATCCCACACTCAGAGGTGTAGTGGAGGATGTTAGCAAAACTATCTCCAGCCCTGGCTGTTTTCCACAGAGCAGTGGAGCAGCATCAGTCACCAACTTGTTCCACTGAAGAGCACAGGGCACCACTTCAGGCCTTCATTTGTGTTGACTTCTATCCAGCTCCAAAATGCCTCATCCCATAACACCACAAGCAACACGATTAGCCAAAGGCACTTTGGGAGTTATGGAGAACTTGTTTTGTCATTTATGCATGATCTGCCTCACTCTTCTCTCTCCATCCTCAACAGCCTTAGAGAGCAGGGACTGAGCCATGTTTGCTCACAAATTATCCACACATAGAGGGCGATCATGTAAATACCACTGTCAAATGTCTGTTTGTGAAGTAATCACATGCAGCGTTATGGTAAATACATGTTTCATCTTCATTATTCTATATCCTCTACTGCCAACGCCACAGTTTGAGCCATGTGGCTCTAATGCTGACTGTAAAGAAAGGCAAAATGTGTGATGGATCACAGGAATCATCATCAAACAAACCAACGGTAATGCTCATGCAACATGTTCACAATGTTAACATGCTTTTTAATGCTTATGCTGGATTGTTGGATTGGACTATCTGTTGGCTGCTGGTGAGTAAGGAAATAAAGTTCTCTTCTAGACTGGTAAGTAAGCAGCTGTTAATGCTAACGTTGGCTATGTAGGGATAGCAAAAACTTACATATAGCACCTTTCCCTCTGTACACTATAATACATTATTATAAGGTTGTTGTCACAAAGTCAGGTCTAACAAACAACTAAAACAGCATGTTATGCCTATTCATTCTCCTTGAGATAAAAAGAAAAAAGCTTGGTTTATCTTGGATTTGTTATTACTGCTCCAGAATCGTTTTATAACAAACACCTTTGGCTAATTTTAACATTTTAAAATCATTATCCATCATTTTAATTCCCAGCTCTTACCTGCATTGCCCACTCCATGCACCAGCAGCAGGATGTGCTTATCTACTTGTCCAACTGGCCGAGATCCCTCCAGAGAGGACTTGGATCCCTGAGAAAAGAGACAGCAAAGATGTGAAAAATGTGGCACTATATGTGGCACTGAATGTAGAATTATTACACAGACATGTCATCCTCACTTAACCAACAATCTGACCATACAGTCTAGCCAGTAAATACTAAACTTCTTCCCCTGCCCTATCCCTTGCTTATTCACTAATGAACTCTTGTATTTAATTGGAGACATGAGGAGCAGATAAACACTGTGTGTGCCTGTATCCATCAGCATCTGTTTTTGCCTCTCTGCCTCTGCAGACAACATGTTGTGAGAATTCAGTTGCACTGTGCTACGTGTTAGCATTTATACAGTAAACCAGTCCCTGACTACTCCAGCAGCACAGGATAGTCTGTAAATATGGAGGGATCATGCTGAGCATTACTTTCTTGCTTTCTTTAAGTACTTAAAAAACTGTCCACAGCCCCTTCTACTGAATTTGAGAGGGATACAGGTGTGACTAACCAACAAACAGCGATGACCAACTAGCTGTAGCATGGATATCATTCACAGACAACCCTCTAAACAGTGCAATGACATTTCCAGGGCCCTGGTTCAATGTGCCCTCACACCTTGAGGCAAAGACAGACCCCTCTTGTTATAAGCCAGAGAGAAAGCCTCCACAATCCAATGAGAAGACCAATGTTTAGACAGGGCTTTGTCCTTGGCTGGGATGGCACTGAGTGTGGTCTATGTAGGTGCAGAGTGCACACACAGGACACAAGGAATACAACCTGCTCCTGGGATGCAAAAGAACAGGGGCAGAAGTTCAAGAGCTCCAAAGCTTGTAAGAGTAATGTAACCTTGGAGCCATCTGAGGTGAACTACGTACACAACACACAGACAAAGAAAGGCTGCCCACTCATTTTGTAGAGTACAGAGTGGTAAGCATTGTAACTGAGTAGGTTTATTTGCCATTTTGGGGCTGTTGAGTGGATCTGTGTAATGAAATTCAGGCTATAATAGCCTGAGTTATCTCCACAGCTCTGTGTTGTTGGCCCTCTTCATTTGGTTTCTTGTTGGGTTGGATTTGGTGAAACAGCTCTGTAGTGTTTTCAGTTCTGCTTGTCAGAGCTCATCCTGATCTAATGTAGCAACATATATGGTAAAATTAAAAACAATATGAAATAGTTATTTTTAATATTTTCAGTGCCATCAGAGGCTCTGCACAGTACATCACATGTATTGCTACGTGTAGCGTAGACATGGAAGAAGCACAATTCTAAATCACATTTTCTGTATATTCGAGTCTTCAAAGCCAAGTGCCTGTCAAGCATTGTTACATTTGAATGGATTTTTTCTTGTGCTAGTGCACACATCTAAAACTGTTTCAAATATGCATTAGTCAGAGGTGAAATCTCCTTTGCTTATGGGACTCCTCTATTAACCAAACTTCACTTGTCAATATCAATTACTGCTCCTGTTTCCTGTTGCTTTCTGCAGTTGTTCTCTCACCATGATGTCCTCGGAGAACAAGGGCTCTTGACTCCTGAAAAGTCCAATGGAGCGAGTCATGGGGAGGTTTCCATCCATGTCAGAGTATTTCCCTGTTAGTGAAGTTTCACAGAGCCTGGAAAGAGGAAGACAAGAAACAGGTGTGGAACTGGTAAAGATCAGCAGGTCATGTCACTGATTATCCTCATCTTTCTCTCTCTGGCTCGAATGGGCTAAAAACAACAACAACAAACAGGATTTGGCTGCCTGAATTAAAAACTGCTCCTTCATGAATGAAAACTAACTTTTAAAGACAAAACTGCAATGTTTACAACCACAAAGCTGTATACATGTACAGATATTTAACCTCTAATATAAAGAAAAACATATTACAGCAAAAATGATCAAACAACAGTCAAATAAAGCTTAAGAAAACTTTGAGGAGGATAGTGTGGACCGACAGTGACTCAAACATTTAGAGATAAACTCAGCACCAATATCTATTAGCTGTATTCATCAGTTGATTTCCATTCGTTCCTTCATCAGACACTTTTATCTTTAGATAGGCTGTCTACATCTCTTGCATGTTAAGTAAAACTAAATCTGTTTCTTTACTTTTAACTTGATTTTTAACTACAGCAAATGATTCTGACTACAAGTTGACAGCAATTTCACATCATAAAAATAAAGAAACAAAACAAATGGTGTGGTATATAGCCAGTCACACAGTGAGCTATGTTTTACAATTTTAGTTAAAATTGAAGAAAATCAAAAGGTGTCTGTCAGGCAGATGTGGTGTTGAATTCTGTGTCCCTGTCGATGTGTTTCCCTCATACCTTAACCCAGACCAGTCTGTGCTGTACATAAGTTGAAATCAGATGACAATTTCACATGATTAGTCTTGTTACATCTTCAGAGATGCATGATTTTAGCCCACTTCCTATCTGTTGTGTTACTGCTGCTGGTGACCTGTGTGAGCAGGCACTGTGAGGACACAGAGGTGATCGTTACAATCACAGTTAGCACTGCGATATGGAAGCCCTACCATCTGGCTTGGAGCATCACAAAATTATGTTTACTTGAAATGCCGTGTTCCACAGCAATTCAATTTCTAGCCAGCTTGATTGATTTTGATTTCCTCTCTACTGGACTGTAGCCTTATCTGTGGGTGGATTTTTCTTTCCTGACACAAACATCTCCCCAAAACTCAATTACAGGTGAGCTGTGTTGCAGCAGTCCCGCTAGAGACCTCATGTAAAGGAGGGTTTCTGAAATATTTTGTGGAGTGAGAATGCTGAAAAACACCAGCAAATCCAGCGAAGTGAAGAGGAAAAGACCGGACAATGATGAGAAAGGCTAACCTGAGGTAGAAGACTGATTTTGTAGTACGCTCCTGGTAGACAAACATGTTCTTCCTGTTGACCACACAGAAAGAGTTCAGCACAGAGCGCAGGGCCTGGATTGCTATGACAGGGAGACAAAAACATATTGAGAGGTTGAGTAAAGTGTTTACAAAAGAAATCTCATTTTAAGAATGTGACCATCAGAGACTAATGGTCATATCTGTTTTAAAAACATGATAAACTGAGAGGTGGTAGTAATGTGAATATAAAAACATTAACAACATAGCAAACAGCTGCTTGGAAATTACCTCTCACGCACAATCACTGTTAAAGCTTTGTTGCACACTAAGCTTCAAAACGCAGTCACACTCCTGTCCACTGCCCACTAAGTGCTGTTACATGCTCGACACAAGGTCATGATGGTAGTAGCTACTGAAGGACTGAGTTGGCATCACCTTACAGCTTATATGGAACCATTATGCTATGTTCTCCCCCCCCCCCACCTTTCCTTCTTAACCCAACCGGTCGAGGCAGATGGCCGCCCACCCTGAGTCTGGTTCTGCTCGAGGTTTCTGCCTCTTAAAGGAAGTTTTTCTCTCCACTGTCTCCTAGTGCTGCTCATGGTGGATTTGTTGGGTCTCTCTCTGTAAATACCTATTTTAAACAGTACGGTCTAGACCTGCTCTATATGAAAAGTGCCTTGAGATGACTTGTTGTGATTCAGCGCTATATAAATAACATTGAATTGAATTGAATTGAACTGTCCAACTGAAAGGCCACTTACATATAATCTCAGACACTTTATTTTACAGGTCTTTTTGTTTCCTAATTCATTCCTAAAGGAATATGTGACTGTAATTTCTTAACTAGCAGCATATGAAGGATTGTGTAATTATGTAATTTGGTATGAAGTACGAGGAAAAACTGAGACAGTGTTCAATAGTAAGCCTTTAGTTACTAAAATACAATTAATTTCTCACATAACAACAGAAGTCCTATAGTTGCTGCATATTAGGTCAGTTGTAATAATTTAACCTGCTAACATCCAGTTGTAAGTGAATAAGAGTGTCTGTGCTGCAGTACTGTAAGGAAATGATCTGTTCCATGTGTAACAGCTGGCTTATAACAATGGAAAACAACAGATACTGTGTGTGATGTTGGATGTTATTTTTCTTTCTTTTCACCTTCTTCTTTAAATAAATGTATTTACTAATTTATTTATTTAATATTTGTGATTTTCCTGTAAACTGAAAAAACTCAAAAACAGATTCCTTCACATGCATAAACTTAACAAAGTAAATAATTCATTTCTGAGTCATCATGAGTGCTTCTACAGAGTTAAGACAATCACATTAATGATTAGGAGTCCAATATTCGAAAATACCTGCAGAGACTTTCATACATCTTTTTGTCATAAAGTAAACCCATAATTCATAATTCCAGCTGTATTAATCAGAGTATGAATCTTTTGCATTAACAAATCAAATCAAATTTTATTTATTTTTATAGTTTTATATAGCGCCAATTCACAACAGAAGTTATCTCGAGGCACTGTACATATAGAGCAGGTCTAGACCACACTCTTTATCTTATAAAATTTACAGAGAGAGACCCAACAGATCCACCATGAGCAGCACTAGGCGACTGTGGCAAGGAAAGGAAGTTGAATGTGGTTGCACACTCTGGGCACGAGGCTGATTAAAACCCTGATTAAACTAGGATCGACTGCAGATCTACCACTCACCCCTGGACACCCCCATGTTGGGTCCCATTTTGAGACGTGGGTGAATGTGGATGATTGTGCTCCACACCACATCACAGGCAAAATGTCCAGGGATGAACTGCATGGTGGCTGCCAGGTAGTCTCTGGCCTGGTAGCTCTCCTCTGTGTTGTAGTCTGTGTGGTCAGGGAAATAAAAAATATGTAAGCACAAGGGCACAGCTGTTAAGAGCAAAAATTACAGTGTGACATCAGAGAAGAAATTAAAGGGTATTTTCACCCAAATGACTCCACAGCCTTGTATTGGAGCACCCACAGAAATCTCAAACACAAATAAAACCAAAGCTACACATCTTCCTCTGACTTACCATCAGAGGTGTTGAGCCTCTGCCTGTACAGAGACTCATTCTTCCAGATGTCTTCCTCACTCTCAGCCACCAGCAGAGAGTTACACACATGGCTGTCATGTAGGTCCTGCAGCAGCATACGCTACACGTACACAACAGACAGTGAGCAGCAAGCAAAGAAAGCATTTCACAACAAACTATCCGTACTGTTTACAGGACTGTGATCATTTATGCGTCTTAGTTCCAATATAGATGCATTTACATCAAATCACAATAAGTTTACACTAAATTCAAGTTTCTATCCTCTCACAAGTGAAATCTGACCTTTGAGTCTGGACTGATGCTCTGATGTTCATGTTCATTTATTTGTAACTGTTATTTCAGATTCTTATTTCATCACATGCATTGTTTGTTCTATTTTTCTAATTGTCGACAGTGATGTTACTTCATCTGTATGCTTTTCTAAAACGTGTAGTAAAAAACAAATCGGTGATAAAGTTTGCAGAGCAGCGCAGTGGTCACCTGATTGACTATTCTGCAGATTTCACCGATCTTCCTGACCACTGTCTGATGCAGCTGTAAGTATTCAGGCAGCTCCTGCTCCTCCTCCTTCTTCTCAAACTCCTCAGCACTGACGTCTTTTTCTTCTGTGAAGCATCTGAAAAAATATGTCACGTCCTTTGAAATGACTGGGATCCAGTCACTACCAAAATCAAGCACCCAAGAGTCAGTCACGGGGATTGTACTCAAAGTTTGACTGTGTCTCAGAGTGAATGACATCACTGTTTCATACTGAGATGAATGATGATGTCTGATCTTAGTAGTATGAGATTTATCACGGCAGATGAATAAAGGAACGTGCCTGGAAAGATGATACAGTTCTTTTACTTGTGTTTCCTGAGGTTTGCCTGACCTGGAATGGGAGTAGACCTTCACTCTGTCCTGGTGGATCTTAACAATCAGCCAGAAGTCTGGCATCAGACGTGACTGACACTCCTGTTCATCCAGGGTGGGGCTCTCACACTCAGAGTCACTGCTGCCGCCATCGTAACCTTCAAACACAACAAAAAGGGAACATATAAACATTACCAGTTACATTATCTTCATCACTGATGTCATCAAAACCATGGTAACAGACATTTAATGACACAGCATCAGTGATCAGCAGTTCCTAATTTCTGTAACCACCTTCATCAGTGTGAGTGGAAGTGTTTCAGACAGTTTGTAAATGTTTTATTGAGCCGTGAAATCAGTGCTGTTTCACATGGTCCTCTGCTGGGGCTGCACAGTTTAACTGTACACTACACAAATCAGATGCAATTGAAATTGCATCACATTTTTAGTGTTCTGTGTGAAAAGTGCTCATTATAACAAGAAAAAAATAAGTTGGTGCAGGAATTAACTGCAGGAATAAAATGTCCTCAGTGTGAAAAGGCCTTTTAGGCAGGTTAAGTGAGTTTTGTCATCTACAATCTGACCTTTAGATCTGTTAGTACTGCAGCTTTACCAGGCTCCATTGTTCTTGGTCATAAATATACATAATGGATCATTAATTGTTTTCTCACATAGAGATGATCTACAAATTGCTCCGTCTACGTTCAGTTTTGGACAACAAGCAGCTTCACATTAACATCACCAGATTACATCAATCATTGAGTCTGTAGCAAAACACCACTTCAGCTTTCTGTGCTACTCTGACAGTAGTGTGAAGAGCCATCACGGTGGCATTTCATACTGTGAGAGACTGTCACACAAACAAGACTGGTTCTCATTATTGTCTCCTCTTAAAGCAAAACACAGTACATCCGGTTCCTTTGGCTCAGTTTGATGCTTTCTACCTGCCTTACTCTTTATTCTAATACAGTGTGCTCACAGTGTGGTGTGGTAATACAATGTGCTGTTCAATATCCCAACCTTACAGGAGGAGGATGTAGAGTATATGATCATTCTCTTATATTACACTCATATCATTTCATCATTTTATAACTGATTACAGGCAATTAAACACTCAGACTGTGGATGTAGAGGCACTGCACCGTCAGTGACTGCACCAGATAAATGACATTCATAGAAGATGCTTTGCTATGCTTTTAAAAGTCCGTGTGGCATAGAACACAAAAGTGCAATTCATACCAGTCTAGCACATTTTGGGTGATTTCACATCTTTCCACTACTTTACAGAAAATGTAATGTTGTGAATTATCCACAGGATGGTGCTGTTTATCAGGACTGAGGCTGACTCTATATTGGATCTGTGTGCCAGCACATACATGGAGCTGAGCTGTAGCTGGACTGTTGAGTTCAAGTTGCAAAAAAGATTTGTAGCTCAATAAAGTGGATTTTTTAACACACAGACTATTTTAATTTAATGTTGTACCAACTGAAACTAGAACAAATATTGATAAATCCTTTCAGCTTGATTACATGACAGCTGTGTGGTTAAGTGCTCTTATAGAGGGACAGAGATGAAGTGTTGTGAGTGTGGGAGTAAACCTGTGTTAAAGCTAACAAGCTGGTGAGAATGACCAATAGGATTTCAAACTTGTCACAACCACCTCACTCTTCAGACAGTGATGATACTGTTTAACCATCTCTCAGCTTTGTGCAGCACTTACCCTGCATGTCTGAATCCAGACTGCCCTGGCTGGAGACGACACTCTGGACTCGACTTG
>NW_026117819.1:0-9880 GCF_001640805.2 Lates calcarifer
TCTCTAGGTGCCTTGATCACGTTGAATGATTTTGGCAGACCAAACATGGAGAAGAACTTCACCAGAGCCTTGGTAAGGAGTGGAGCTGTAGAGGGATGGCTTCTGGGAACCTAGTGGTGGCACACATGACAGTTGATCAGAGACTGATCCCCAGCTTCAGTCTTTGGCAATGGTCCCACACAATCAACAATTGCCCCTTTCAAATGGCTCACCCAGGACTGGCATGGGGCAGAGGGAGCTGGGGGAATCACTTGTTTTGGTTTTCCAGCAACCTGAACATAATGAGATTTTAGTCCTGACCAAAAGAAATGTTTAAAGACTGTCATAAGTCTTTGTGATCCCCATGTGTCCTGATCATGGTAGTCATGAACTAAGGACAGTACCTGAGAATGACAGACAATAGGCACAACAACCTTTGTTGCACAGTCCACATCCTTGGAGACATCATTAGTCCAGCGGTGCATTAACAGGCAATCATCATAAATGTAGGCCATTTTCTTCCTGATTAAGAACAGAGGAGTGACATTTAACAGAAGGACATCCTTGTTGTGCTGTAATGAATACTTCTTGAGTGGCTGGTACATTCACAACTGCTGGACTGGAGGAAGATGGTAAGGCATCAGCAGGGTGAACATCAAGTTGACCTTTGGGCATAGTCACATAAGCATTAGGAGACAAGAAAAGTCAGACAAATCAAGACCATATTTCTTTGACTGAGTGCTTGTAACAACACAAGCAGGAAAGAGGGAGTATTTGTGTTGTGTTGTTAGAGTCAGAGTTCAAACTAGGGCTGCCCAGTATCTCAGGGACTGGCATAACTTTACCACCAGCTAAGTCATTACTGAATGAAATCAACACCTTTAATGGGCAAGGCAGGTAGAACAGCAACTTAAAAGAATCCACTGACTAAGGGCGACTGAACGTAGAAATTGTGCAAAGGCATAGGCACAAACCACATTCCAACACCTTGAATGATTGCACTTGAGAGACATGATAATTTGGATGAGATAAAATGGACTGTACTTATATAGCGCTTTTCTAGTCTTTTCGACCACTCAAAGCGCTTCACACGATTCACCCCATTCACACACATTCATACAGCACATATTATATATTTAATGTGCTTTCTAAACACATTCACACACATCGGAGGCAATTTGGGGTTCAGTATCTTGCCCAAGGATACTTCGGCATGCAGACTGGAGGAGCCGGGAATCGAACCACCGACCTTCTGATTGGTGGACGACTGCTCTACCTCCTAAGCCACAGCCACCTGTGCATGAGATAAGATGCTTTCTCAAATAACAGACTGAGCCCCCATGTCTCTCAGTATCTTGACTGGCAGCTGATCTTTTGAATCCTCTGTTGGTCAGACATGTGGCTCTGGTTCACTGTCTTCACACTTCGTGCCACTCCAGTGTCTAGGAGTGACACAAGCCCTTTTGTTGTGGTAAGCTAGATCAAAATTGTTGCTTACACCTCAGAGAAAGACAGTTAGCAATCACACAACCCTGCAGAGGTGACAGTGGTCGCTTAGCCTTAAGAAAGAGGCTGGCCAGGATCGGTTCTCACAGGGTATGAGACTAAATGAGAACTGAGTACACAATTAGTGTAAACTCATCATAAGTTTGACCATTGGACACTTTGTGTGTCCTGAACTTTTGCCTGTATACCCTTGCACAAGTTCATAAGCAGTAAGTCCTGTGCTTTCCCAATCCGTGAAGTAGCAATTTTAGCAACTTTCAAATGCAAAGTAGAAGTCAACTTCTGTCTCTAATGTTTTTACTGACATCAAAACCCTGTCTTTGAAAGATTGTCTGTGACGGTGAGGATTTATCAAATGGATGATGTCTGTCCAAAAGAAATTCTCATGGCTTCTACCTCAAGCTGCTGTAACTCAACCTCTTTTTCAGATTCTATTTATAACCTGAAAACCAGCAGTTTGAGTTCATAATCTGCCTTGCACTCCTTTTCTTGTGCCTAAACCTGAAGGTGAGCTAGGTGAACTTTCAGTTTAGCATCTACAGTGAAACCACGTAACTCTGAATAAGGGTTTAAAACAAGGCAAAGTGGCAGGAGGTGCCTTATGTCCGACCACATCACCCAGAGGAGTATAGTGTGGCCTCTTGTCCTGATTATCTACTACAGAGGAGGCACAAACATCATCAAGAGCAACCTCAGGCTTAGGCTGGGCTGGTCTTACAGGGACTGTAAAGACCTTTAACTCCACTAGCCTTTCCAATACCTTATTTTTGATTTCCTTTTTAACACCATGCTTTAGTACAGGTATGTTAAAGTGTACTTCAGTACACAGTAAATCATCTTTATGGCATGCATCAAATCTTTGCAAAACTAGGATTATCAATGAAGTCCTGCAAATCAAATCCTTATACACAACAGCAAAACTACAGTGATTCATCAATTATTTGGTTGTTTTTCAGGTTGTTTTTTTTTCTGGGAATAAGATCTTGGATGAGTCCCCACTTGTGTTATGTGTAGGGTACCCCAACTCACCTATAGACCTGCAGTCCACAGCTCTCTTTTTAAAAAGGTGTTAAGGGTCCCCACCACTGTGGTACTTCGTGACAAAGTACAAGTCTGTAAAAACAGACAAAATGTAGCAGCTGTGAGGATGGGGACTGCTCCTTGTGCTGTCCAAGTTGCGTCTTGAGATGTGGGAGGAAGGCCACACCTGAGAAACGACAGCTCTGGTCACAGAGATTCGGCTTACATTTTTCCTTTATTTATATATAATATATGAGAGAAATAACAAAGCGTGATTGTCCGTGTCTTACAGGGGAATAATACTCAACCCTTAAAAATAAAAATAAAATTATCTTATTAAATTCACATAAATGCGGTGACAAAATTTTGGATGCACTGTACTAGCAGCACCTTAAGAAGAAATTCAAGACACCACGGGCTAACAGACAGTAAAGGAAATGAGAGACCAATGAGAGACCAATGAGCAGGATGGCTAACCACAGCTAGAGACCAGTCGATGACACCTGGAGAGCAAACTGGGGAGGAAGGAGAGAAAGAAAACCAGGAGGAGAGAAAATACACAAATACTGTAACCCTGCCTGGCATGTAACATAGGTACTAAGTGCATACTGGGAACACTCCTCAAAACTTGCCATTTTGGACATACTCTGTCATTTAGCCATCACATTTTGACCCTTATCAAAGTTGCTCAGATGTTTGTCCATTTTTCCTGCTTCCAACACATCAACTTCAAGAACTGACTGTTTACCCTGTTCACCTGTAATATCCCACCCCTTAACAGATGCCACCATGCTGAGATAATAAATTATTATCATTTATTATCTCTTATTATCACTTATTCACTTCACCTGTCAGTAGTTTTGATGTGGTTGGCTTGGCATAAATGTACAACTCAACAAAGTGGTGTGAAAAGTGAGGGGGTCTGAATACTTTCTGAAGCCATTGCACATACTGTGACAATTCATTCATGAAGCATTCATTATCTATACTGCTTATCTGTCACAGGAGAGCTGGAGCCAATCCCAACTGACATCGGGGGGAGAGGCAGGGTACACCCTGGATGGGTCACCAGTCTAACGCAGGGCTATTATTTGATTAAATTGATATAGAATTCTTTATTGTATACAGCAGCATAAGACTCAAATGGATCTATGGAAAAAGAAAAAAGGCATGTCAACAGGGGTTTCCTTTACTCATGATAAGATATGATGAAGCAACTCCCTTGTATACTCCACTTGTCTGTGTCCCTCTACAATAGCTTGATTGATAAGTGTTCGAGCATCACATTATCTCATTTTTAATGAGATTCTGTCACTTTGCTATTAGGTTCCTAAGCAACCTGGAGTGGGATTTCTCTTTGTGTCCCTCCTCTTTTTTCTTCTTTATGTCTTGATCAAATGCTCAGCAAGCTGTTGGTTCAAACACTGTACAACATTGCTGGCTGTTATGTTGATTTATTGACTCTGACTGTCTTAGACTCTTATATCTATACACTGCTGTCAGTTATCAGCCATTGATTTATCAGTATCAGATCAGTATCATTCATCTGTAATGTGATGAAACACAGATTAACTGTATTTGTTACTGTAGAATTGTCAGATACCCGTAAGATAATATGGCTACATAATATGGTTTTGCAATGGGGGTGCCATGGCCAGATGTGCAAGGAAAATTCAGACAAAATATGACAAAATGGGGCAATAGATGCCTGTTTCACATAGTGTTTGAGTTCTCTCTGCAGGTAAGGTAAAGAAATATATATAGAGATGCAGATAAAAGATTGTAGATTATTATAAATTAAATATAATACAATAACATTTACAGTACACTATGGACACCATGAATGCAAGCATTACAGCTCTGACACTGTCATTTTACACTTGGACTGTGAGATGCCCTTCCAAACCTGAACTTTACCCAACTTGTTCATTGTACTTCTCAATCACTGTGAGAAAGGGAATGTTCTCAAGTTCTAAAATTGCGTCCTATAGTAACATCACCCAATATGCAGTGTTTTGACCTTCAAATGACTGATGTGTCAGTCAAACTGAACTTTGTGCATTGTATGTTATCTTCACTGGTACTGTTAGCAATACTCCTACATCAGTGTAGCCTTTTGAGTTTTTTTAAAGGCAGTGCTATTTTTGGTCTAAACATGGTCTAAAACACTGACCTTGATTCACAGTGTGTTCAGATTCAGAACAAAAGCCCACATTTGTTAACGTTAGTTCTCTTGTGTACTGCCTGAAGATGTATTGTGAAAAATAAAAAATAAAAAATGTAATGAAACTGTGAAGGGTAGTTTGGTTTCCTGGTCCACAACTTGACTCAGTCTCACTATCCTCTTTACAGATAAAAAGAAAAAAAGTACTGCATCAACCATAGATAAATTCACACATTATAAAGTATTATTATTACAGTATATATGTATGTATATATATATGTGTGTGTGTGTGTGTATATATATATATATATATATATATGGAGAGAGAGATTTATATTTACCTGTTAGCATGACAACTAGGTAATTTAACAGGTAGTGTTATGCACATTTTGCTTGGCTGTGGCCTAGTGATGAGCCTGTTTCCCCTCCTCCTCTGTTCCATACGTGTGGAAACAGAAGGAGAGGAGACAAACACAAGTAAGTGACAACAAAACACGACACTCTCACACTGAGCTGACATGAAACGAGTGCACATAAACCAGGTAAATAACATAAATAAAATATTTTGTTTTCTTGACAGAGTAGTTAATGTGGAAGTTGACGCAATTTTACCACCAGACAGCCACCATAGACTCTACGACACGCTCGGAGAGAGAGACTTCAGGAGACACGTATTCAGTTGGATGAAATTGGTGTTCTAGATGACACTAAATCCTACACACTCATTTAAGTCAGTTCACTGAAGGTTTGCTGTCTTCACAGACAGCCATGGCTGGTTCAGTACCTGCAAAACTGAAGGTTATTTTGAAAGGAGAACAACACTGAAAAAGGTGTCACAGTGGTGTGGTGGTTAGCACTGTCATGTCACAGCAAGAAGGTTCCCAGTTTGAACCCTGGTTTGCCCAGGACCTGGGTTCTCTTCGGGTACTCTGGCCAGAGTCATTAGATGATCTCCTCACCAAGATAAAGACTACCTTTGGGTTAAGAGGTAACATCAGACTGAAATACATGGACCAGGATTTTGGAGGCTCTCTTGGAGGTTCTGGGTAGTGTCCTGGAAAGAGATCTGCCTAGGGACTCTATAGTTCTACTGGGGGACTTCAAAGTTCAGATGGGAGATGATGGAGGGGTGTGATAGAAATGAATAGTCTGCCTGATCTGAACCTATCTGTGCCAGTCATGAATTGTCCATGACAAACACCATATTTGAGCATATGGTTTATCATAAGTGTACCTGCTACCTGTTAACTGATCACTATCTGGTGTTGAGTTCAATCAAATGATGGGGAAGGCTGCCCGACAGACTTGGAAAACCCAAACCTGTAAGTGAGGGTGAACTGGGAACATCTGGCAGAGATCCCTGTCCGTGGGGGCTTCAGGCCCCACCTCTGGAAGAATTTCTTCCGCATCCTGAGGAATGTTGGGGACATAAAGTGCCCAGGAGCTGTGGTCTGTCAAGGTGGCAACCTAAGAACCCACTGGTAGACATATTATTTTACATTTTCATTGAGTTAGATTTCTACCTAGTATTGAATCATTTTCAGACCCTTTGAATCCCCAGTTTGTTTACATGATGACACTTTTATTGATATACTAAATACTGTGTTTTTTTTTTCTTGGATTATCACCAAAAATGATGCCATGAGAACCACTTGCATGAAGGGACATAAGTGCACCTTACAAAGATGCCCAGTCAAAAGTAAAATGGCGCACTAAGATTACTACAAAAACTCCTTTTCTTGAAACCATGCTAACTTTACTTTGAGGTAAAGCAAATAATTACATTGGAAAAAATGGAAACTTGCTTTAAATTAAGCTGCATTTATTCAAACTGAATAAATCAGATCATTAAATACATCTGACTCTAAGCAATGGTGTTAATCGTAACTTGTTAACTTATTTTGAAAAAAACTTGTTTATCTGTGTGTTATCTTTTAAATGAGTACAAAAATAATGGAATGAAATGAAGATTAAATTATATTACAACATTTAATTAACTGGTCTACTGGCAGATGATGTGACAAATCAGCCATAGCCAATATGGTCTGTAAGACAAGTACTGAAATTTGTAACAACAAATGGTCTTAGTAAAAAAAATTACTGCACAAACTTCTATATAACCAACAAAATACTATCTCCTCACACAGGCTCCACAAGTAACAACCAGAACAGACAAATTCTCTTTCCTGTAACACAACTTTCTTTATCATCAGTCAAACAATCTGCAGGGGATTACCAAGTCAGCCTGTATTAATCTCAATTAAATCACATTGCATGCAAACTCTCTCCTCCTATGAAATATCATTACAAATGCATGTCTCTATGGCTAATGGTATAGTAAGACACCCGACTGTAATTATGCACATGGGGATTACTGACTCTAAGATAGACCAATGTAAACACATGGCTATAGTTTATACTGATATTATTCTAAGACGATGTCTTTTAAATGACTTTTGTCTTTTTGTTATAATCTTTGTGTTGTAGGGAAGAGATATTTGACATAGAGAATGATTGCTGGGGAAGGAGATGATTTGGTAGTAAAAACACAGTTTGCCAGTTTTAGTTTTAGTTAGTTTAAGTTACGTACCTGAATTAGTTCCAATACAAACTGATTTTATATCACCACATTTGGACATTTTTACTGTACTTAAAGGATACATCTGCTGACAATCTACATCTTTCTCATTATAAAAAATTCCAGGTGTGAATCAAAATCAACAGTGAATGTCTCCCACTAACTTATTCCTCTGTCGCATAGTTTATGTGCACTGTCCTTAAGTCAGATGACACAGTGAAGAGAGGATCTCTGAGCACCAGTCACCTGAAACAGCATCTTCTGTTCCGACAAACAAATGCAGTAAGACACCATTTTTTCTGCTCACCTCCTGAAGGACAAGGTTGCATTTGTTTCCGCCGTGTTTTTGCAATAAATGATTAATCCACTCCTTAGGCTTTTCATGTACACTTACATAAATACACACACATACTGGGGGTTTGACTGATTATAGTATTTAAGCAATGGCCGATATTTTCATTGACGCCAATAATGGGTCCTTTACATATCATTTAAACTGAACTACTTCTACACCAAAAGCTTCTCAAATGGAAAATGGGGAAAACAACGCAGACTGCATTTAGTGTATGAAGCATGGCTATTGAATAATGAGACTGTGCTTATGATGGATAAAACCACATGGTTCACAGTCACACTGAGTGTTAAAGGCTCGGTATTCATGCACAACTGCTGTAAGTTTCCAATTAGTGAAGTGAAGTCTTTAGTTCACTGCTAGCTACTGATTGAAGTGCATGTGTTTTGCTAAGGCATCAGAAAATGATTAGCTTAAAAGTTGAGCAATGCATTAATTTGAAATCTTTGGTGAAATTGAACAAAACAGCAGCCCAGTCTTTTTGTACGTTGTAAGGGAACACTGCATGTCACATGCATGTGTGTTTGAATGGCACAAAAGATTTTGTGAAGGCAGAGAGGATGACAGAGGTTCTGAGACAACTGTCTGAAGAAGACCTACCAAAGACCTACTGCACATATGCACACATATTACCATGGTTACCAAATGATCTTGTAAAATTCTATACATCACTTATTGATTGAGGTCTGTTCCTTAACACATAACAATCAGCAGATGGATTTAATAGTTATTTATCTTTTAAATTCATGCTAAAATTACACTTTTGTCATATCTGTTATATCTAACAAAATCCTGTGGTTGTTGTTTTGCTTTGATGCAAAACGAACCATGCTGAATTCACATAAAGGGGCACTGAGACTACCCGTTCCAGTTGTGGTCCTGTTTGGTCTGCACCTGAACCCAAATGAACCAAACCAAATGGGCAAACACAGCGCAGTTTGCTTGTTTGGCAAACCTGTTTGGTTCTGTCAGTTAGATTAAGTATGAAAGGGACTACCATTCATGCAGAAATATCTCAAAACTGTCCCAAACATAGATAATGGCTTATATGAAAAACAAATGGTCTTAACATGAATAATGAATGAATTGAAATTAAAGATTGTTACTTATCAACAATCCTATAAACAGACAAAGAAGCAGAAATGTACTTTGAAAGCATTCCAGCATTGGCCATATATCGGGCCAATAAAATATCGCTCTAACCCTCACACACACCCACACACACTCACACACAATACTCAATGATGTGTGTAGCCCCAGGTTTCATAAATGCTCCCCCTTCCTCTGTTTGAGCAGCCTTGTTTGCATTTACATTCCCCAGTATCCTGGAGACACCTGCATCTCACACAGAACACCAGCATACTACTCCCACATGCTGTTAGACACACACACACACACACACACACACACACACACACACACACCTGATGTTATCTTATGTGTCATGATTTACAGCACAGTTACACAGATAGTAATCTTGTATTGTTTGTCTTTAGTTCAATGGCCATGAAATAATGAACGTCTTCATTGTTTGTCCATTTCCTTGCTCTCATTCAGAGATATGCTCCTGTATGTCTAGAACACACAATCGTGTCATTACACAGAGCTTGGTAGGCAAACTGTGACCTCCTCAGGCTTTTCCATGCATCATCATCATCATCATCACACACACCACACACACACACACACACACACGTCCCTCCCCCTCCACCCACTGACTCCTTGGTGACACCTCACACCTCCACCAATGAAAAAGACCTGTTATGTGTGAGCTGAGTGCACAAGTAACAACAACACCGCCAACCTGAGCTCTACACTGTTTCTGGTGTGAAGGTAACCATAGCAGCCGTTAAGAAAAGCTGCCATCACCACCATAAATAAACTGTCTTGATCACTTTATACATTTTCACCTCGTTGAATAGAAAGACAAAGTGAATCATAAGGCGGTAGTGATGCTGTTAGGCAGGGGAAATCTGTAAATGTTTTTATAAAAGAGTGTGTAACTTTCTCATTGACGTCATTGTTCAAAGCTAATGACAGTATGAAGGAAGAGTCTTTAGTGTTGTCAAGAGTTGATTGTGTGGAGGCAGCAAACATGCACATGGCAATATAGTTCAGCTAAGTGGTGCAGAGCTGAAAAGCAAGCCTCTGTGTGTTTGAATCAAGGGTAACTCAAAGTAACTGTGCTTCAAACCAAGATGGCCTTGAATGGAAATGAATGGATATATTTGCTACAAAACAAAGATTCATGCAGTTCTCTTAATTGACATGCAGCTCAACT